>NC_069127.1:77513157-77660819 GCF_026914265.1 Mya arenaria
CTTGAAACATTTAAATGCAAATAAATAAACATATATTTGAAGCGTTCTTACATCGAAATTCTTATTATTAGGTTAATGATTAAGTCAAATGTATTAGACAAAGAATAGGGAAACCATATCTTTTATTCACAAGAAAAAGCAAAAAAAAGTTATATTTCAAAATACATATACATTTATAAAGATACATATAACAGCAAATTCACTTTTATTAGCAAAAGAAAAAAAATGATTTCGAATGCCATAAGGCATAAAAAGTGAACTTGCATAATATAACTTTCATACTTATCTTCAGTGTATTTTTATGGGGTTGTATATTGATTTATCGGTTAAGACTTTATACCTCTCGGGGTGTGTACATAGGTTTCTTTATAAGAAGATGCATACCGCATTAGCGGATACGGTTGTTGATTAGTCAGTCCTGTTATCTCGACTCCACCTACCGTCTGGTGATCGGCATTTTCACAATCAGCTGGGTTTAATCGTTTATAACTCAAATATTTCACATTGTTTATAATTTGAAGCCTTGATGAAAGCATAACAGTTAGATGGCAGTATTTTGTATTGGTTAATTCATTATTGATTGTGATCGTTTTGACCGAAAAGGTTTGGGAAGTCAAATTTATATGATTTAAAGAAAAAATGCACTGCCTCTTCCTAACAAGATGTCACAGAGAACACTGACTATTATTAAAAAGAACAGAAAACATGAATGTACCAACAACCAGCCATAAAGCATAAGTCTAAGACGGAAAATTACACAAACCTTCAAAGAATTGGCTGGCTCCAGTTGTTTTGCGCAGTCACATAAAATGTTCCTTAAAAAATGTCGGGCAGCAAAAACAAAACAATGGTAGGGAAGGTGCGTGTTTTCATGAATATCTCATATTGAAATAAGAAATTGTCAGTAATATAATGAAATATAATGAAATAAATAAGACTAATGTGTGATACAGGGCAGTATTATTACGTTACTAAAATGCAGATTTTGCCTTGATGTATTTTTAGGCAACATGCAGAAACCCTCCCAAAGCAGGGAATGTAGTTAGTGAGAAGTATGCCACAAAACATGTTTTGCATATTTCTTTATAAGACTTATTGCTATGTTTCTTAAATGTTGTATGAAAAATGATTTTAGCAAGAGATAAATCAAAAGTGATCGTAAAGCTTTAACGTCACTAAAAGCCAGAACACAAGAAGAGACGCCACAAAAAAGGTGGAAATATATTGACACCTAAGACTACATATACATCGTAACCAAAATAAGATTGATGTTGTTTTAATCTTATACAGACTAAACGAATTATATTTGTATTTTGCATGTACTTTGAATAACATTTTTGTAATATTTTGTTCGATTTTATCCTTTTTTATACGCCATAGCGTTTTTTTGTACGCATTTATACTGGACTTACTTGTACTGCTGTAATAAATGACTTGTTGATTAAAGTGTAATTTATCATTTTTAAAAGAATCATATGTCTATGGTGTTTAAGCTATTCAAGATCTTTGCATAAATAAACTTATTTCAGCACTTATGTACGTGATAAATAATAAAGACCTTTTATCTAATCGAGCTACTATTTTCTTTTTGTCTTATAATTATGTTAATGTGTTGAGATATATATTTCTTGTTAAACCAAAATAATTATCAGTCTTCGCTATTTCTAGAAATGTTCATTATTATAAAGCTAAGACTATAATCTTGACGCTCGTTATCCTCCTTGCATGTTCAACTTATAGTGTTAATAAGCCGAACGGACGCACTTACGCAAACACTGACGCACCCACGCACGTACGCATCTACACGGATCCGCCTGTTTGGTTTACTCATATCTTAGGCCAGATTCTTTTTTCGTTTTACGGGAGCGCCGTACCTAAATATTGCAAAACCCAAATAAGAAAAATATTCAAATTCCTAACTTTATTTTTTTTCCGCCGCCCGTTTTTTGATCTCCGATAGAAAATAAAATTTAGTGTGTTTTTAACTTATTGCTAATTTCACAACAACAACAAATTATCGCGCACAATTTCCAAGATGGCGGAAGCCGGCGCTTCTTGCTTTTGATGTTAACTGAAATGTGTTTCATTGTTTTGTGATATCACATACATATTATGTGATGATGAAAATAAAACTTGAAACTTGCTTATTATCATCATTTAAGCGATTGGAAGGAAAGTGGCCGCCTTTACGAAATATTAAAGTGGATTTAGTTTGAAGACTGCTGTTTATAAAATCAGTGCGTTTGTCATTTTGTGATATTTATACCAAAGAATAAGATCTCTGAAATATTTCTGTGTGTAGACCTGTTTACACGGGGATACACTGAGAATTGTAATTTGCTGTACATGTTCCGACTACAGAAAAAGACGAGAATGTGACATTGGATTTGGCTTGTTTGTCTAAAGACAATTAAGTTATACCAACATATCGCATACCATTTTAATGGGCATTGGCTCCTCTTTTCATGTCACTCACTTTAAAATGGATTGTTTGTATGTTGATTAAGAAGCTGAAATAAATGGACTCTACTGTGAAATCTGGTAAGTTTGAGTTACATACCTTGTTTCTTTACTTGTATATCAAAGACATTAAATTTGTTCAGATGTGTTGTTTATCTCAATATACGATGTACCCACAATGATATTAATCAACATTTTAGACACAAACAATATGCCAGATGCCTTATGTTTTGCCGGTGCAGTTTCAGTGACTATAAAAAGCACGACAAAAGTATATATGCTCATATTAAAATCATGCATATATAATAATTTATGTGTAATTTTACTAATTTTTATTTAAAAGTGCAGTGTTAAATACTGTGGAGTTACAGTTGAAGAATATATTTACATGTGGTGTGAATCAGTTGACTTGTGGCGTTTAGGGAGTAAAATGAATATCCAAAATTAATGTTGAAATAAGTTCCTTAAACGTGCATTATGCACCAGGTTATGAACCAGTCAATTGTAACCACGGCCCCTAGGTCCGGGGGTATAAAGGGGATAACGAGAGAAACGAGCGGTTATTTACCTTCCAGGTGGCCCCGCAGTGCTGAGAGAATGCGGTGGTTTTGATTTTGCGCCGAAAATAGTGGGGAATGGGCCTTACCTCAGGGTGCAGGGGAATTGGCGTGGATTTGACCAGTAGACTGTCGTCTGTCTCTACGCAGGACAGGGTTTTACCAAGGATTAGCTGGACTGAAAGTCAAATTCTCCGCTATTCTCAAGACCTGGGTTGGGGTAGGGGCTGGTTACAATTCAATGGTGCATAATTGAGGCTACTTGTGAAAACGACTTCTTGTTTTGACATTATTATACAGATCTATTTTTCATCAATCGATGCCTCTGTAAATACCTTCTTTAATCATAAGTTTATGTTTAGAACACCTGAATCGTGGTAATGCTATTCTATACTTCATAATATTAATATAGTTAAGACTGGGTTCATATATATAACTTTTCCTCATAACTGCATACGATTTTAACTTTCTGCTATTATTAGCATCTTCAAACCAACATAATACGCATTGATCATGAGCACGTTGGATTAACATCTCCAATTCAACTTTCGTAACATTTGCATTATGCTACATATATGTATGTCAAACTCATCTAATAAGCGTTTTACTTGTATGGACAGGTATAAATCTGAAGGTATTTTGATAAGGCGTATTGATGATCACATAAATATATTGCGCTGAATGTTTCTCCAAATAAAAGAATTAATACAAATGTCAAATGGTGAGCAATCTCGAGAGTACTCGGTACAACCTAAGATATTCGTACTAAATTAGTATCAAGATTGCTTGTTTATTGTTTTCATCTGGATGGGTTTATATTTTTATTACGTGAATATTTTGTGTGAGAAACGAAATATCACCCACATGACACTTTCAATAGCAGATGTAGAGCCACAGTAAGAAAATACTAAAAATGCTTGTAAATAGTGTCCAAAGTATTTGGTCAAATCCGACCTTTGGGTAACATCTTGCGACCTTTGGGAGACATTGAAAATTTTCACCAGAAGGTCATATCTTCTTTCGACCAATAGTCATAGTGCGTTATGTGTATGCTTATTCAAGATTACTTTACGTCGTAAGTTAATTATTGATTTGCAAAACATTTATTATCTGCACAGTTTCAAAGGTCAAGTGATAATTTCATTTTTTTATATAATTACGACTTAATGATTATCCGTAATTGTTAATATAACAGAACATAGCTCCCAATTTAGTAGTACTTGTAATTTGCAGTCGATCGTGAAATACAAATGGACTTCGTAGAAAACTTGGCGATACTAAATTTGTGAACATTATATGTGAATATGATATAGTAATTTTAACAGAGACATGCCTATCAGAAAAACATACTATAAATTTAGACATAGGAAATTTTCATTATGAGCCTTTCTTTGGTACTAAATATAAATATACAAGAAAATATCGTTATTATGGGAGGTATCTCCAATTATTTTAAGGATAGTTTTAGAGAAAATATTACAATCATTGAAATACATAAAAATGTTGTTTTGTAGACTAAAATATGTTTAGGTGTCCTTTCAGCATTCGAAGATTTAAATATATGCAGTCTATATTTACCACCAAGTAATTCCACTATTTTAAAACAATTTTAAATATATTTATTCGATCTTATTGAACAGGGAATCGAAATATATAGCACTGCTGGCATAGTTGCATTAAATGGCTATTTTAACGGCCGCATGGCGGATGAAATTGACTTCTTAAATTTTTGTTAATTATATAAACAACGAGCAATTTGAACAAATGTTGACAAATATTATTTTTACACCAATCGTGTATAACATGGAATAAACAAAATATTACATGCAATAAAATGAATACAGTTTCGTGAAGTCAAACGGCATTAATCTTAAAAATATATACGAATACTTATGCCTATGGTTTCTTACTAAATGAAGCCAAATGTATAATTACAGGCAATCGCACATTAAGATCAACATAATATAGAGATACTGGTTTTATTTAACATAATTTCGTATCATGATAGTAAGCACATAATTATATTACATTCGGTAGTCAGTACATCATTTCAAAGATTTGTAGAAACCATTGGTTACCTGTAAGAAATCTAGGATCTAGTCAACTATTATAATTATTCTATTATTGTTATTATTATTATTATTATTATTATTATTATTATTATTATTATTATTATTATTATTATACCTGATTTATATAGCACTCTTGTCATATGGCAATATACGTCCAAATGTGTTTTACAATACATATACACAAAATTTGAAAACAAACAATTAGGCTACAAATTAAGTTAGCTAAGTCTAGCTCATGCAGAACTAGCTTTAAGACCGACCGCCTGGTAGTGTTCTTGATTTGTATATATGTTGGCTGAAATTTTATCATCAAAGGAATCAAAATAATGGTAAACAACACAAAATGTTGCGTTTCTTAAAACATTGTTTTGAAATCCGTATATTTCAGTTCCAACGTGACACGCCTTCACTGTTTAATATATGAGTCTTACTTATTTTACAATGATTGCGAAAACTGTTAATTTACTTATCAGTAAACTTTACTTTATTCACAATGGACCATTCAACACTGGTTCAGCAAAACGTCGAGGACTATAAGTGTTGGTATTTCAAGCTCCTTGAATATATCCTAAATATTGCACCAATTAAAGATAGTTTGACAAAATATACTTTAGTTTTCCATTGCAAAAAGACTGCAAACAGTTGCACACTTGTTGTTTTATTATTCGTTTTTCATTATCTCAATCAATATACATTTTTAAAGATTGATTTTTTGAAGTTTTACTATGACTTTAGGCTATTATTTCTGCTCAATATACAACATCCGTTCCTGAATGGCAATACGTTTAGTATGACGAACATTTTAATTAACTTATATTTAATTTAAAGCATCATCTGATACGAGTAGTATATATAAAATTGGTTCTGCCATAGTGAGCTCAACTTGTGCAGTTCTAAAAAATAGATATAACGTCACACTGATACTTGATTTTGTTGCATATGCAATCCAGTGTGACCGCAAAATCAGAATTATTAATACTATCGGTCAATAACGCAGCTTTCCCGGCTACTTCTAGCATCACATAACAAACAAACAAAACGCAAGTCAATTAGTCCAATAAAACATTTTCAATTAAACAAATCAATCATTTATAAGAAATATGAATGGCCGCGTGTATCACACGCTCGCACACGCGCACATGGACACTCACAGATTACACCATTTTGTATCGATCCATCGATACCATCATGTTATCACATAAAATGTTTATAAACTATTTACAGTAAATAAAGGAACACATGCAATGTATTTAAGACAGTATATCGGTCAATTAAAACAACTATAATATCGTAATTACAATTAAAGGTTATCTGTTAATATGTATCTAACAGAATTTACACAAAAAATCCATTTTTTTATTTGCATCTGATGTTGTAAAGCAATTCTTACATGTTTTTAGATTTATGTTTATCTATTCGTAAAAGTTCTATACGTTTATTCTACAAGCATGTGGCATGTGTTTCTTCTATTGTTTTGTATGCCTAAAATGAGCGATATCTTCTTCGTTTAGAGACGATGTCCTATGCTGCAGTATAAGATATAGTAATGATTTCTCAAAAAAAGCTAGTGTGACGATTTAGTAAGGATTTATATTCAAATGCAGCTGTTTGATACTACCAATGGTTTATATATTGAATCCGTTTTATTTTTTCAAACAATTCTTATTCGCGTTTTAAAGCTGTTATTTCACAGATTGAACGTTGTGACAATTGTTTTAGAACGAGCCAAATTATGTGAAAATGCATGTAAACAAGGCATATAAGAATTCAGACAGAAATTGGTTCCAGATTTGTTTTTATTTTAGTTCGAAATATGATGTTTTATGCATTTGTTGTAAACAGTTAGTAACACTTTTAGCTTTAAATATGAATTAAAGAACGGAACTATGAAAATTTGCGGTCTTTTATCAGCAGTCTTTTATCGCTGGTTTGTAGATATTTAGTACTAAGAAATATTCTGCTCATTTCTGTACAAAAAATAAAAAAGGTTGTAAAAAACGTTAAATCTGTGCTGCTAAGCAATATACTTGTTTGGACCTGTTAGTTAAAGTCTAGTTATTTTCTTCACACGTGATAGCTTTTATTTCCGATACGCACCACTCGGATATGCTGTGCAAGAATAGTTTCTACGTACATTTATTTTTTGTGCATTTACGTTAATTATTATGATAAGGTAAGACACAATCCATATACAAGACAATCAGATTTTGTATTTCAAAGGGAATGCCTATGATGTATATATATTTTTATATATAAAAAATGAGGTGTCCCAGAATGGACCCTTGGTCAACTAAAGAGTTTATAAATTTTCCTGAACATGAAATATCAATTTGATGAATGTCGTTCAAAAACAAAATCAATGTTTAAAGAGATTATAGCAAAAATTCTATAATTTTAATTGATGTTTAAGAGTTTCGTAATTAAGAGTTTCAAGAGTTTATTGGCGAATCGGCATGTTTGCCTTTGACCATTTACAAACTATTTAATTATCGCCAAGACACAAAAGTATATTGATTTATAAAGCAATTATGTAATAACATTACATATATATTCAGTGATCAACAAAATCAATTTCTTGGCGTATGATATTTTTCCTGCGATAATTTGAATGGATTATCGGATTTGTTTTGGTCATGTAATCAGAAATTTGGATTGCATTTATTCTCATCCATCAAAGGTTTAACAATTAAAATCTAACGCATAAAACCATCACTCTGTTCTAATAGATAAGGTTGTTTTAAGCTTATTAAGAATGTTTCGTTCTCAAGGGGATACGCATGTTCTGCAAAGTAGATAAACAAATATCTGCTACATGTGTATTGATATATGCAGTGTAAACAGTAACTTCGCCATATCTCCTCAATCCTTAGATGCTGGTACAAATAGGTTTACATATAACATGTCGTTTCCTGTTTCAAGTTTCCTGCCTATTTATAACTGACCAACATTTAGAATTTAAGAGAAGTCATCTATCATTAGTTGATTTAAAGAGTAAATTTCAGATAATGATTAGAATTGTTTTAATGTTTTATTTGTATTGATTAACATTTATATTGATGCATTGATTACATTTTAGAATAACATCAAAATGACGAATTTACTATGAGTTCATATATTAAAGTAAGGTATATGATTTCCATAACAACAAGACGTTTTCTTCATGTCTAGATAAAAAAGCTCTGGGTTACTACTAGATACAAATTTCAGACGAAACACTTTAAATAAAACATAACCCGAAATCTTGTAATCAATTATTCCGACATAAAAGCGAAAATCTGTTAAGCAAATATAATCTATTGTTCAAATGGACGGCAAAAATCATAAAATACGTCGAAATGTGTTATCATGTACTGATAAACAAAAATCAGTTCAAGGTTAAACCTCCTCACCAAAAACAAACATTTTAATCTGATGGTGTATGGTTTACAAGCGGCATATCTAACTAGTTTTCCCAAATCCTCAAGATCAAATATTGTATCCAAAAATAATATTTTAACATGTAAATGTTCATTCGAAGACAATAAACTTAGTTACTCATACTTAATACTTAATACACGTACATCTGCAATAACCTGAGTCGACTATACTTAAAAAAACCAGTTATAATCAATATCTTCTTTCAATTAACTTGAGTGCTTAGTTGCTAAATTCAAATTCATTCTTCGATATCAGTAATGACTAATGTGTATCGCATGACAGTGAGCATCTACAGAAACTTTTAAAAATGCAGTCAACTTATAAATCACTGTAACTGAGGTTCACTCCATGTGTGAGCGACATGAACCTTATATAGGCCCTATTTTAACCAACAAAGGATAACGGATAAAAATGAAAACAATAAATAACGCAGCTCAAAACAAATAACTATGCGGGTTACGTCGAAATACAACATATATCCAAGGTATTAATAAATAATATTACCGTAACAGCAAATTAGGAAATATTTCATGAAGGCTGATGAATGGTGAATTACTTAACATTCGTTATTAATATAATATAATAGTATATGTTATGAATAATATGGTTCATACTAGAACGATGTGGTTTGACTTTTTAAGACCGGATACTGGTACGAAGGGGACAACTTGAACTACCATCTTAAATCAGCAAACAAGGGCCAGCTTAGAGAACCACGTATTTTTCTATTATAAGCCAGTTTGTTGACACTGGATGGGTTTCATGCTATTATAAAGACGCGATGTGGCACCCGAAGACCGGACAAAGGCACGTAGCGGAAACCTGGTGCTCAAACCTGATCCCAACCAATGAAGGCGCTTTGGGTAGATTTACTATTTGAATAAAAATACATAAATGGTCTTGTACCGCAGATGTTTCTATACCAGTGTGGGGAATTTTGTTGGGAGCTTAAACTACTAGATAGAGGTGATGTTGACGCCCGTAAAACGTTAGCTTGTATTTACCAGTCAGAGATTTTAGGGTTTGTGCATATGCTAACATGTATACAAGCCTCTAACACTTAATATTGATGACCACTATTATGATGAAATATAAAGAAAAGTACGTTATATTATATTATAACTTAAGTACACCGCGTAATTTTGACGTCTTATGAATACGCTCTGCTAATCTTGGTTCCCGTCTTTATTTTAGAAAACGTAAACATTGTATTGTAAACCACATTTTGTGAATTTCAGAATCATTTCAGTGCGCAAACTTTGTCATTTTTAAAGTGCTTAAGGACTAATTTAAAAATGTTTATCATTATTAACCCATCCTGTGGTTCATTCGTTAATCGCACTGGTGTCACAGTAGGGGCCATTTTCTGTGTACTCGTGTATCGTGTTCAGAGCCATTTAGAGTAGACGCTTTGCTATAAGAAATTGGCATTGTCTTACTAACACATTTAAACAATGTGCTTAGCCAATGTATTTATTAATTAAACCGACTGGAAATAATAATTATTTTTAAATAGTTATATGACATGTATTTAAATCCATTTTGATTGAATGGTCACCATTGTTCTATCCAAATTGTGACGCATTCCGGTTAAATTGTATAAACGGACTATCTACATAATTCTTTTCCTTACTTAAAGGCATTATGATACAATCACCATTTGAAAGCAACATAAACTAAAAGACAAGATGTATTGGTGCATTTCGATAGCTTCACAGCTCGCCACCTAGATCGGAGATAAAATAAGCTAAACAAGCGCCTTGGCAATAGTGCATAGTCAAGAGAAGTCATAATTAAGGTTTATATCACGGAATATCAATAGTCTTTCAATAACAAAAGTAATAAAACAGCCTTTTAGACATTATTTATAAGTTTGATATCATATTTTCAACAGACACATTGACTTCTAAACATACTAATATTTTTTAATTTAAGCATTTAAATTGAAATAAGCGGTGGCATACCAATGTCTTTGTTATACTTCGTTTTTACCCTAAGAACAACAACACAAATGTGCAATACCAGACGAGTTGTTTATTAGATGATGACGTGAAGCCAGGTTGAGTAAGTATAAAACGAGCACATGTATTTATGTAGAGCACAACACAATGAAATTCACTGGCAAAGTCCTATGCAGTGCAACCGACCGGCCAGGCAAAACCAGAGACGGTTAACTCTGGAAACCTGTGTTCGTTTGCCAAGTGTCGATCCACAACGTATGAATGTCGAACCTCATTCATTTGTCTTGTTTCAAATATGGATATAAAACAGTGAAACAAAATCACTAAAAATATTCAAGTGAAAATTTAGATTACGAAGTGAACTGAGTGAAGTCGACTGGTAGAATGACTCTTCACGCTAATATACCAATATAGCACGAAATCCTCGTGCAAGACTGACCACTACTGTATTCAAATACTATCATTTCGCCAAGACAAATATTTCACGCTATACTAACGAAACGTGTGAAATGAATATTATCATCACAAATCATTTAGCAAATATTTTGAAATTGCTGAGAAAAACCGATAAAGATTACCTAACATTCGACGGGTAATCAGCTGTCAGATTGTGCTTACATTCCACCACGTGATTCAAAATATTATGTGCTAGTTACACAAGGTAAACGCTTCATCGAGTTATGTCAATCCAAATTTGATATTTTTGTTAAAAGTCGACTGCACACCGATCAGGTATGGGCGAATATACATTTTTTTTAAAAGAATCAATCAGGCGTATTGGATTATTAAATACTTCAGCTTTAAAATATATTTTCTGTTTCAGACTTTCAAATACAAGATCCAAACGAATTTTCGAATCAATCATGAATCGTTTTCGCTTGTAATAAGCAGGTAGGAAAAAATAATGCCAAAAATAATAGTAAGTGTAATAATATCAATAATGATAATAAAATTAAATGGAATCCATCCAGAATTGAGGAACTTAAAAGTAATTCGTCATTCAAATATAACCAATTGTCTTGATTTGTAGAACAATTAGATTCTAATTAAACATTGATGGTTCAACAATTTCGTTCATACAGATAATTCAATATTCGTCTTTGTGTCGGTCTGCCAAAAAAAAGAAACAACTTCTAGAAAATCGCTTCCCAAAAAGCCGTGAGAGCCTGAGCAAATCAAACCCTAACGATATTTAGAAATAAAATAGAAACGAATATAAAAAAGTCAACCAAAATCTGAGAATCAAAATGCGTCGGAGTTATATGATCATTACAAAACACTATATAGTACTTCTGATTATACTTACAACTCAAAATTAAAATAAACATTTGCGATGAGAATCTTGATAAAATGGTAATATTGGCAGATTAATAAGGCTGTAATGCTGAAATCTAAAAAACCATATTCACAGATATATCACCGTTTCTATTGAAACTATTAAATCGTATCTTTACCACAGGAGAATATCCCAGATCCTTTTAGGGGGGATTATTAGTACCTGCATTTAAAGGGGGCAATGAAGACGAGCCAAATAACTATAGAGAAATAACTCTCATTGGTATTTTTCGAACTTTAATTCTCAAATATTTCTTAAAAGACTGATGTGGAGCAGTCTTAATAAAAATATTTAAAATCAATTTCAAAAAGGCAAGTCTACGATTTATTGATATTTTACATTCAATTATGATTGTGATCGAAATAATAAGACAAAGAATAATTGACATATATGGAATGCAGATATTAATGAATCGAACAGACTAGAAACATATCGCTGGTGTAAAAATGAACTCAAGCATGAAAATATCTAGACAGTATGCACATGAATAAATATAGAACGGTCGTTACAACATTTCCTCACATGACCTTTTAATCGAAACAGGAAGGCATCATCTCTTTCCAAGAAAATATAGAATATGTAGCTTTTGTAATGTGAATGCAATCGAGATGAATATCATTTTGTATGTCAAAAACATCATAATCTACGAAATCATTTCTGTATTAATTAATATTAATATTTCTCTATTAATAGAAAAAATCAGAACAGAAAGTTTATTTTTGACTTAAACATAAAAAGCTCATCGTCATTTTTTATGAATACAAAACAGAAATATAGAAAACACACATAAACAATCAAAATATATATAGTTTCATGTATAACACGTTTTAAATGATTTTTTATCATTGACAGAATTTTTAGAAATCGAAAGAATAAAAGAGTAAAAGAATATATCAACCAAGTTACACACAATTCAGTGTGCATGATGGTTGAAATGATATCACGATGATTTGTTTCATATGTTTTTGCATTTTGTCTTTGAACGTTATATATCATTGAACAGAACAGAACATTTATTGTTAACTTTAACATTTACAGTTTATCGTTGTTACAATAACATAACACATGGCATGGCAATAGTTGATAAATGCGAGAGTGTATTAGACATATATACATATATAAACTATCAATGATTTCAACATGTTAAAAGTTAAGCATTATCATTCAAAGCAGTATATCGTAGCTTAAAAGTATGTTTGCAATACAAAGCTAGTTTTCGTATAAACATGCAGCATTTTCCGAGTTTAGTAATTTAATGAATTTAAACATGCTTGGTCTTGCATAGTAAAATTTAGTTATGTATTTTTTCCTATTGTCATTACATTTCGGACAAATCAAAACAAAGTGATATTCATCTTCGATATCATTATGAACACATTTACGTTGATTTCTTTCAATATTAACATATCTTCCTCTTTCAGCATTTAACACTATTGAACTTAATGAGTTTATAACATTTTTCCAATGTCCAATAAATGAGTCGATTAATCTTCTTCTAAAAAAGGAATAAAATAATCAATATTAATCGACTCCGGATATAACCATACTTCATTGAATCCTGCATTTTGTAATACAGTGCGTACATTAGAACACCAATTGTTTGAATTTGTGTTATTTTCCGCATCATATCGAAGGCTTTGCAATGTATTGTATAAAATGCAATTGTCTGTTTTAAATTGATACAGTTTAAGAACATATTTTACAATTCGTACAGGTCTAGTAACATACAGAGGGTGCCGTTCTTGTTCACCATATATTGCTACTGGTGCTTACTTTATATTATTTAATGCTGAATAAATGTTATGTAAAAAAAGGAACACAGGACAATTGAAAGAAAGATCAATACCCAGAAGTTATTCACACGAGTTTCGGGCCGGGGATCATTTGTCACTAAAAGAAGGTTTGAAATAGGTCTTGAGACATTACAATGATATTAAATAACACATACTTGTTTTGTAGCGTTCATTAAATGAATGCCTCATTGTAATGTTTTATGATTAAATCAAATGTATAAGACCTAAATTAACGGAAACCATATCAATTTTCAGAATCAAAAACAAAAACGTATGCAGAAATGACATTAATATCGTTTAAGGATTTTATTTTAAATTATGTCTATATTTTATGAAAATACCTGTCATGGAACTGTATATTCGCATTTTATGCGAACTGTTTTGTCTTGCCGGTAATTTCACTTTGTGGTAGTTGTCTTATCTTTGGTTTCATTTTTCATTCGTAAGAAAAACGTTTTCGCACATGTTAAAGAAGATTTTTATGTTGAATGTCCATTTAGAGTCCGCACAGTGTAAGTTTTATCATATTTTTGGTGTATTTTGATAGATAAATGTATAGTTTACAATTCAGCAAAGTGTCAGTTTGTAATAATTCGTTTTTATATGGAAATTCCTTGATTAATTTTTGTACGCTTTCGGACTATGACCTGTTCGTACCAAATGTGTTTTTATGGCAATTCTTTAAGTTAACTTAGATTTTGTTAAAATATTCAAGTACATATTGTAAGGAACACTATGTATATGAGAACTATTGTCTGTTTTCAGCTTCTTACCGATTTGACACCAATAAAGATGGTATGGTTTACATGGCTGTTATTTGTTTATTAGACAACATTGAGGCAGTTATAATACCATTTGCCCTAAGTATCTAAAATATAACATCAAATTCACTTTAGCAATTGAAAAAAAATCATACTAATAACTTGCTTATAATTCCTCTCCAAACGTATACGCAAATGCATTTGTAGTATGTGGTTGTGTATTTGTTTATCAGATAAGACCATTAATCCCCGTGGGTGTTTACAGAGGCCACACGTTCAGTACATTTTTCGATACAGGGTGCTTATCTCTGTAGCGGATTCGGATCGTTGATTGGTCGGTCTTGTTAGTTCGACTCCGCCTACCGTCTTGTGATGGGTACTTTAAGTCAGCTTGGTTTAGGCGTTTATTACTCAAATCCCTCGCATTGTTTATATTTAAAGACGTTATAATGACACAAATTAATGGCTAGGTTCGTTAAAATCAAATAATGGAATGTTTGCAGTTTTTCAAGAGAGTTTTGATGTTTTCGTTAATAAAAAATGACTCTTATTGTTTTCTGACCGGAAACGTTTAGAAGTATAATTTGAAAAACGCACTGCAATGCATATGATTAAAACGAACAACATAATATCAGTCTTATTTTCCATTTTTACATGTTTATCTGTTGCTTTTTTATCACAAACGGTGTATCTCCAATCTATATGTATCAGGTGCCTTTATATACGGAAATATTGCGTCTGTTTTCTTATTTCATTTTATTTATTTCTGTAATATTCAAGGTTCATGTGTTAAATGACATATATCAAACATTGTAACTTTCATAGCAACCATCCTGCACACTGATTTGTGTGTAACGTGGTTGATGTTTTTCATTTTCTTTCCATTTTTGAGAAATTTCTAAAAAATCAGTTGTTGATACAAAAATCATTCAAAACGATGTCTAATGTAAATATATAAGTTTTGATTGCTTGTGTTGAGTGGCGGGGGGTGTGCGCGCGTTTGTGCGTGAGTGTGTGTGTGTGTGCGAGCGCGCGTGCGTGCTTGTTCTTGTGTGCGTGCGTGCGTGTTTTTTTTATATTTTTGTTTTATATTTGTGTAATGTGACGATGACCCGTTATGCTTAAGTAAAAAAAATCTGTTCTGTTCATAACTGTTCCAACAGCCAAAACATCTAGCTCTAAGACAGAAAATCACACAAACTTTCAAAACGTTTGACTGTCTCGTTTTATATTTTTTTCAAAACTTTACATCGGCACCATTGATGTAAATTGAATCTTATACAGTCTGTATTCATTAAATCTTTATTTTGCATGTACTTTAAAGGTACTTTTGTTATAATCTGTTCGTCAAAATCTTGTTCTTCTTTCGCCATGGCTGTTTTCAAACTCTATTGTTTTAATATTTGTATATAATTTAAATTATATTGATTTGCATATCAAATTTACCTGATATTTGTTTTCAGAAAAACATTCACATCAAAGAAATCATAAATTGAAGAAAAATAGAGACAAACTGCGGAAAACTTTAATTACTGTTAGCTGTCACACTAGGCATTATATAAGGTTGTAAGAATTCATCATTAAATATGTGATACGTGCATTTGGTTTAAACAGTATTTATTTCAAAATAACATTATAATGATCTACACATCTGTAGCATATACAATATAAAATGTTTGTCGGAGATAGTGATACATGGAAGCATTTGATCTGATCATTTTAAAGTATGTTTTCGAGAAATGATGATGAATGGTTCGAGCTTAACAAATACCAGGTTTAGTGTTTGGAAACAAAACTAGAAGTTGAATTTCTGAAAGTGAAAAGTATTAAAGGTCACTGTAATTCTTTTAGAATATCAGCGTTTTAGGATCAGTACGTTTTGATAATTGACAATGCAATTTTTTGATATCCATCGATTATGAATGAACAGTTCTAAGGTTCACAGACTTTTCATTAGCACAATACTTGACTTACTCGTACTGCTGTTCTTGTTTATTTAATGTTTCGATTGAAATGTAATTTATTTAAGACTGATCGTATTTCAAATATTCAAGATATGTGCACAACAACCTTATCATAGTATTAAAATACGTAATAAGATTTACAACTATTTTTTACTTAATCCATCTTCTTTTAAATTTATTGTTAGTGTTGTCTTAAAACAACTTCATTTTAATGTGATTTAAATTTCTCGTTTAACCAAAAAATATATTGGTTTAGTCTTCGATATTTCTATAATTACTCATTTTTGAAAACTAAGTTTATAATCATGATACTTGTAAGATCATCAGCAATAACATTAAAAACCATGTTATTTTATTTAAATGTCCACCACAGACCACCGCTAAGAAAACACTTTTGGAAAATTGGAGATCAGGTGAAAATGTGAAGAACTGGATATGTTAGAATTGAATGGGTATAGTATTCATACAAAAATGCTAGAATTTTTATTTAAGCAATTAAAATTCGCGCATAAAATATTTTTACGATTCTAAGAACGCTCGCGAAAAAGTATGTTACTATGCGTTCTGGATAAGCATTTTTTTAAAAAAACAAACAAACTCTTAATTTCGGGATAATATCGGAATCAGAACTTGAGAATTATATATCTTCTATAGCGAAAAAGCCCCGAAAAGCGAAAAGAGTTTGAATAGTGTTGAATACATGTATAAGAACACATTTGACATAAATATCTCATTGATAAAAACGTGCACGATGATTAACAAATCGCCCACTGTATTAGTTTAATAGAATGAGACTTTTTAGTGTCTAAATGTTGGTTTGAATTCAGGCTTTTTTATATATTGATGGATTATCTTTTTAAAGTGTAAAACTTGTTGTTGTAGTTCATTTGTAGATAACAATAACGTGTACATATTTACATCTTAATTACTAGTATTATGTTGGTCACATGCAAGATATACACAGTTTGCAAGTTAATTTAGCGTACATACTTGATAACAATTCATTAAATATTTAAATTCATGTAAAATTGTAATGTTGGCCAAGAACAATAATATCTTGGTAAACATGAAGATCTCAGATATCTATTATATGGACACACTAGTAGATCATGATATTCTGTTTCGACAGTACATATTTATTTTACGTTGTACACAATCTTTCTGCTCTATCGATGCCCCTCTTACTACCTTAATCAAGTTTATGTTAAGAACACCTGAATCGTGAAAATGCTATTCTATGTTTGATTATATGAATATAGTTAAGATTGGGTTTACAACACTTATTTTCATAAGTACATACGTTTCTAGCTTTTTACTATTATTAACATCTTCAAACCAACAAAGTACGCATTGATCATAAACACGTTGGATTAACATCTCCAATTCAACTTTCGTAACATTTGCATTATGTTACATGTATGTATGTCCAAACTCATCTAATGTGCGTTTTAATGGTAATGTCAGTACAGGTATAAATCTAATTGTGTTTTGATCAGGCGTCTTCAGATAAAATTATTGCGCTGAAGGTTTCTCCAAATAGAAGAATTAATACAACTTTCAAATGGTGGGAAATCTTGAGAGGACTCGGTTCAAACCAAGCTATTCTCACGTATTCCTACTAATTTAGCATCAAGATTAGTTGTTTATGTTTCCTATGGACGGGTTTATATAATTTTATTGAGTAAATAAATTTCTAAAAGAATCAAATTATTTCATATCATCAAATTTGTCATATTGTGAACTGTACGATATGCACACGGTAATAATTACTCTTGAGGAGATAACGTAACAAACAACAAACGAGGTTAACAAGTCTTTCTTTAACGTATAAATATACACATACAATACGCAAAACCGCTTGGCTCAATATTCGCGAGGCTCAAAGTATTATGGCAAGTCCCTGATATATCGAGCCAACGGGTTTCGATTGTATAGATAATTGAAAACGTCTTATTTGGTACGCGTCAAAGATATTTAACTTGAAGTACCATGTAATTCATATTTGTTTGTTACAATAAACGATGCCTTATTTTACAGTCTTAAGTAAAGATTTAATAAGGTGTGATGTCTAGGAAATTAAAAAAGCAAAAATCAATTTCTGTCCGAATAAAAACGCGTGTAGCCACTTAATCAGAACGTTGGTTAAAAACAAACAAACTAAAATACACTTATCAAATAACAACTGGGATAATAAAACATGTTACATAAAAAAACGTTAGCAGTCATATATTATTATTATTAAACGCGCATTGACTATTAGCGAGAAGAAGAAATGACCTTCTGGTGAAAATTTTCAATGTCTCCTAAAGGTCGCAACGATGTTACCCAAAGGTTGTATTTGAAAAAATACTTTTGAAATTATTTACAAGCATTTCTTTGAGTATATCCTTAATGTTGCTCTACATCTGTTAATGAAAATGTCATGCCAACGGGGTTCGACTGTATAGATAATTAAAAACGTCTTATTTGGTACGCGGCTAAGAAAATAATTTGAAGTTCCATGTAATCCATTCAATTAGTATATAATTTCGAAGCCAAATGTAAAGAACACATAGCTTAGTTCACATGAGGCCATGTCCCTAGTATGTACCTAAAAGATCGACGTTTAGATTGTAGAGGTTAATATGTGTTAAACTCACGTCTAGTATGGTCCCTGTTATGTGCTTTTAGAACAAGGTCGACAACTAGCAGGCGGTGGTTTTCAAAGGTTCAGCTCAGGCCCAAGCCATTCATAACATGTGCCTACTCAGTGGACTATCAGCTGGCTGAGGTTACTATATTTTCAGCCTATTCCAAGGTTAATTTGTCCCTTATATGTGCCAACAATGCAGTTCAGGTATATTATTTACCTTATATGTGTATACTAGGGCGACAACCAGTACGCGGCTGTCACCATATGTTCAGATTAGGCTTAGTATAAGCTAGGGTCCAAGGTCATGCCGGCAGTCACTATACAATCAGTACAGAACTGGTAAGTCTCTTTTATGCATATGCTAGGGCGTCAGGCATAACGAGGATGACACTGTGTGATCCAACTATATTGATTTTCAACAATCTGTTTAGTTCAAGCCTAGTATATCCCTACACTGTCTTCTAGCGTGGTAACAAGTAGGCGGATATCATTCTTTGTTCAGTTCAGGACTCATATGTCTTTATTGTATGCCTACCTGGGCGACAACCAGTAGGCGGCGGTCATTAACTATGTGATCAAATCAGGCCTGGTATGTCTTTTTCGTGCCGAACAGGGTGACAACAAGTAGGCTGATTCACTAGATGTGCAGATGAGGGCGACAACTGGTACGTGCAGGCCAATTTATGTTTACTCAGGCCCTGTATGTTCAAATGATAAAGATACTTGTGCATTAAGCAACATGGCCTGCTAATGTTTGAGCCTGAATGATGACCTTATATATGTCCGCTAGGGCACTAGGACATGCAGAGTCACTGCGCATTCACTTTAGGTCAAATACGTCACACTTATGTGTCTATTATTGCGATAACCAGTAATTTGATGCAATTTTATGCCCAGTTCACGTCTAGTTACTCCCTATAATGAGTAAACTATGGCAACAGAAGTATGAGGTCATTATATACTCTCATCAGGCCCAGGTAATGTTTTATAGGGCACCAGGTCATGATGAAGACCGCTGTTGATTAAGGTAAAGACTCTTACATGTTTTGTTCAAGACTGAAATGTCCCTTTTGTGATCCCAAACTTTCGACAACTAGTTGGCTGAGGTCTTCTGGTCTTCTATTCAGGGATAAAATGTCGATATATGTTCCTACTCGGGCGAGAAATAGTATGGTGCGGTTTAAGATATATGCCATCTGGGGTGTCAACCAGTAGATGGAGGTCATTTTGTGTTCAGCTGAGGCTGATTGTTCATATGATTTTTTATAATGTCTAAAATATATATAAACCAATCTGATCTTTTGGTAACATTGTTGCAACCTTTGAAAGACATGAAATGATGTTACCAGATGGTCAAATCTTCTGCTTTCCGAAAGTTAGTTTTGTATTTAAAAATAATATAGTTTTGCATACTAGATTTTACATTTAATGTTATCGCATTTCTTTTTCTTGTGTGTTTTATTGTTTTGTTGTTGTAAATCCATGGTTCTAATGCTGTGTAAACGCATTTTTTTAAAACTGGACATAAAGGTATATCTGATTTTTAACTTCCTAGACATGACATGAATATTTAACCTCTGCCTAAAAGCATTGTTTAGGTCTCAGAAAATCTGTGGACAGTAACAGTAGTACGTGCCATGCTATACTAAACCAAAGAAGTTATGTTGAAACGCTTTATGCAGAAATATGTGTGCAGCTCGTATATCGTTTTTAGTGCTTACTAGTGCAACGAAATGTAGGCAAAAGTAACTATGTCCAGTTCGGTTCAGGGCGTGTATGTCGCTCTTTTGTGCCTTCAAGTGTGGCAGCCAATAGACAGAGATGGTTTTATGTTAAGTTCAGCTCCGATATGTCCCTGTTTTGTTCGTCCTAGGGAAATAACAAGTTGGCAAATTAATGTCACTGTGTGTTTAGTTCAAACCAATAATGTCCTTAAATATCCCTTCTATGGCAAGAGCGATAACCAGTAGCAGGAGGTCACTCTTGTTCCGCTTAGCCCTTTTGGGTGCTTATTAGTGCAAAAACCACAAGCAGGTCATAATGAACATTTCACGTCTATGATGTTTCTATAATTTGCCTTATAGTCTAGAAATAGTCCGTCCCTATTATTTGCGTTATATTAAAAAAAAACAGTAGGTGCGATCACTATCATGTCTATTCGGTCGCTATTTTGCGTCTACGAAGATGAAAACCGGTTGGCGAAAGTCTCAGCTTTTTGTTTTCTTTAATCGAAGTATTTTCCTATTTTGTGCCAGTTAGTGCAACAACCAGTAGGCGGAGGTCACTTATTTTAGTCAGGACAAGTATGTCGTTTTCTTTCGCCTACTATGGCGACAAGCAGTAGGCGCAATTCACTATATGATTACAGTATGTCCAGTTTGTCCCTACCATGCAGCTGGTAGGATTACAACCAGTTGGCGGAGGTCACCATGTGTTCCGATATGGCCCAGTAAGTCCCTATTATGTTCCGCCAAGGTAGATAATAGTAGGCGATGTCAATAGGCTGGTATCACTCTGTTTTTGGCTCATACTTAGTATGTCACTATTATGAGCCTACCAGGGCCAAAACCAATAGGAAATGGATATCATTTGTTTAATAGGAAAAACAAACAGTACGTTGAGGTCATAACATGTTCACTTCATGACTGTTATATCATTATACGTGTTATATGTGTAAACTTGGACGACAGCCAGTAGGTTCATGACAATGCCAATTTATGTTCATTTAAGGACTAACCATTCACTAGCATGTGTTTATCAGGGCGACAACCAGTAGCCGGAGGTCAATGCAATTTAGTTCATGTACGGTAGGTTCTTATTATGTGCTTACTATGATGACAACAAGTTGACAGTTGTCAATATATGTTACCGTTTGACTCAATTATGTGCATAATAGTGCGACGAGGAATGGCGGACGTCACAATAAACCCATTTTGAGACAAATTTGTCTCTTTTAGGTGTCTGCCCATCAACCAGTACCTGGATGTCAATGTATGTCCGGTCTTAGACCAGTTCGTTCATATCAATTCTTATTGCATTTAACGCTAGCATGTGCGTAACAGGGTGAAGCCAAGTAGGCGGAGGTCAATAAACAATCAGTTCACGCATATCATGTTCATATTTTGTGCGTACTAGGATGACAATTTGTATGCGGATGGCACTATATGAACAGCTGAATTTGCTCTGTTTTGTTCCTTTTATGAACCCACTAGGGCATAAAGTCATGGTGGATGTCACATTATGTTCAATTCAGGACAAGTACGTCTCATGCGTCTACTAGGGCATCGGCCAGTGGGTGCTAGTACTATTTTGTGAATACACGCACCACAATTAGTAAGGCGGAGGTCACTATTTTGTAAGTTCAGGCAAGAGTAAAAGGAAACTAGAGTGTCGACCCCCATCAACTTTCAACATGGTATATGTGAAATTGTCGTTTGTAGAGCAGTAGAGCAACCGTGACCTTTCTAGAAAAAAGATTGTAAATCGTCTACGGAATATTTAAACAAATCCGACCTTTGGGTTACATAGTTGCAACCTTTGGGAAACTTGTACTTGTTATCAGATGGTTATATAGCATGTTGCCCAAAGGTATTGTGTTTAATAAAACATAATTTGGCATATGGTTCATTACATTTTGTGTAATCCCATATATAAAAATTATAATATAATATATTTTATGTAGATGCAATGTTCTGATGAGATGTGGACACACTTATGAAATTAAAGGATGGAGAAGATAATCATATTTTACTGCCTAAAAATTAAATGCATATTAACCTCAGCCTAATAGGTTAGTAAAATTAGTATTTTCCATGCTAGAATATATATCAAATAATTAATAATGATTAAAATTTTATAATAAGTTATGGTGTTAGAAGAAATACATATTTATTTGGATAATTTGGAACGATTCCAAACGTATCACTCTTTTTTGAGGCGTATTGTAATAATTATTAAGATTACTTTTATGCTCATATTGGCATACTTTACAAGTCGGTGGCAAGATATCACTGTTTTTGCAGAAGTTGGTGTCAACTTGCTGAGATCTTCAGACATATAATGCTAGTTTCCAACTGACGCGTTTCGTTTGACCCAAATCGCATAGCAGTAAGATTTCTACACTTTTTCATAATCATTGACTTGTTTCCTCCTCGCCAGTATACTCGATAGTTTTTGATAACTTTATGATAATATATTTCCAATATTTTTATTTTCCACATGTACTATATATCCCCATTATCCTCATATTCTTGTATTTTTCCAAACATAGCTCTTAAAACTCGAATGATATAGATCGCCTACAACACTTAATGTATAGTGGATGTTTACTATGTCCGTTTTATATGAATTCTTTGCTGCCAGCCATGGCGTATATCCATTTATGTTCAATTCAGTTCTGATTTGTACTAGCATGTCTTTGGTTTGTTTCTACTAGGGCAATAATCGGTAAGCCGATGTCAATATACTCATTTATACACCGTTAATCCTAAGTCGGGATATGGATTGACGGTATGTCGAACAAACAATTTATAGACAAAACAGCATGCGCGATTTATTAGTGACATAAAACATAAAGTCGTGAAAATGTGCAACACCTTAACACCGTTATGAATGTTAGTTGAGTGATAGTTCAGTATATAATTATGCCGAAACAGTGTTTAATTAATAACAAATAACTTTGATTATACTTGTTTTATTTGAAATTTATGTAAATCAAAATTTAAGCTCATGCATGCATTCATAATGTAAATCATGTCCCTGTAAAATTATAACAAGGACATATAAATCCTGAAATGAACATAAAGCGATCTTTGCTTTCTTGTTACCGTCCTAGAATGCACTTAAACGCGACACTGAAGTCCTGGACAGGAAATAGTAGCCTTCGCCTACTGCCTGTCGCATAAGTAGGCTAATGATAGCGACGGGAGAGGGCCTTAACTGATGTTGGCATAACTCGTGGCCCAATCCCTTTGCATGCTTGATTTTATAATGTCGGTCTAAATATTGTGTTAAAATTTGTATTGATATTGTCATTGTGAAATGTGTTCTCATGCAATAAAATATTATTAAATTTAAAAAAAAATAGTGATAGCGACATAATAGTTCTGTACTGAAAATAATAACCTCCGCTTACTGATTGTCACCATTAAAATAGGCATACATGTCCAAGCCAAACACATAGTGACTTTAGCCAGCCGGTCGTCACCCTAGTAGTCACTTATTAGAATTTGTTGTTTTTAATCAACTATTACGTATATGACGAGATACAGAGGAAACGCGGTACCAATACAAGACAATTGAAGACAATTTACGCCGCCAAAACACACTCAATATCAACTAAACTTGGCCAGTATCAACAAAACTAGGCCAATATGAGTTTCCTCCGTTTTGATTGGCTACAAAACTCGCCTAATATAGGATTTGAGAAATGGATCATTTTCATTGGCTGTCGAAACCCGTCTATTATGAGAAATATGCTAGAAATCATTTTTAAAGCAGCCATTGTGTTTTCCGTTTTCTGACTGTTTTGAAAATTGTGTGCATCGCATTAACTTATTTTAAATATTTGAACCACTTTTTACGATTTGATATTACAGTTTTATTTAACCCGTTGGTAGATTTTACGAATATTTTGTGTACACCGACAAAATGGACGACGAAGGTATAACATTTAACATTTGGCTAACGATTTACGAAATTAAGATAAAAAGAAATGCTTACTTATAATGTACAGAGCTTTTTTCATAAGCATTTGCAATGTCACTTTAAAGATGAATGTCAAAATCAGCATAGTCGATTCTAGAAAAGCAGACACCATGAATGAATAAGGGATAACTATGGCTTCAATGTGAATTGGTAAGTTATAAAAATGTTTCAACAAAAATGGTAAAAGTCAATTAATAAAACATTTATTAATTAGGTGATTTCATAATGGTCCAGTTATTTGTCCGCGGTTAGATGTATTTGCCTTCGCCCTTTTGGGCTCAGACAAATACATCTAACCTCGGACAAATAACTAGGCCACTATGATAGCACCTAATTGATAATATTATATCAAAAATGGGGATTTTCTATATACTATTCTATAACATTGTAACAAGGCATGCATACATTTGATTATTAATCAACTATTACTATTAGACAATTGCGATAGCAATACCAGATAATTGAAGAAAATATATTCCAGAACTCGTTCCATATCGACCAAACTCTGCCAATATCAACATAACTCGGCTAATATGAGTTTCCTCCGTTTTAATTGGCTACAAAACTCGCCTTATATAAGATTTAAGAAATGGGCCATTTACATTGGCTGTCAACACTCGCATGACATGACAATCAGTAGAAGGAGGTCACTATATGTTCAGATAATGTACATAAGACATAATCTGTTCACTTCGTGTCTATTATGTCCCTAATATGTGTCTACTAGGGCAAACACAAGAAAGCAGAGGTCACTTGATGCTCCTTTCAAGACGCTATCGCTTTAATATTTATATCAGGGCGACAACCAGTAGGCGGAGATCAATATAGTGTCAGGTGATGTGCCAGTTTGTTCCTATTATGTGTTCTTTTGGACCACAAACAGTACTTTGTTGTCACACGATGTAACATTATAAGAGGCTCGAGTGTCCACTTTAGAAAATCATGAATTCTACACACAGAGATTGTTTATTATTGTTTAATGAACATTCTAACGAAAGAGGAATATTTTGCATACATAAAAATTAAATATTTACCGCTCCCCAACTTTAAACATCACATAAATAGCCTAAGGTCATATCTCGTATGTTCCTAGTGTGTGCTTATTGGGCGATGACACTTTGTGTACAGCTGAGTACCAGTTTGTCCCCATATTTTGACTACTTTGCCGCGTTGTCATGGCAAAGTACATTAAATGATCTGTTCGGGGCATTATTTTTTCTATTAGGTACATATTATGGCATCAACCAGAAACCGGAGTGACTTTATGCACAACTTAAGACTTCATTTGACCTGTTAGGTGCCAACTTGGACCACAAACTGTAGGATGAGGTCACATTCTTGTCACATATCATGATAAATAATATCGACTGTACGCTTTAGGCTGTCGTGTATTGTTATACACGGGTATTTTAATACTATATAGTTAACATTCTAACAAAACAAATGAATAAATTGCATGTTTGAAATTGAAGTAGTTGCCCTTTCCCCGCGTTGAACCTGACACTTGCGACATTTATTCCTCATAACATATGAAGAGCAACAGTGACCTTTCAAGAAAATGACTTTATACAGTGTCCGAAACGTTTAACACAATCCGACCTTTGGGTAACATCGCAACAACCTTTGGGAGACATGAAATTATTTTACCACATGACAAAATTTTCTTTTGCCCGAAATTTACTGTGTTTGAAAAGAATACAGTTCTGCATACGGGTTTTTATATTTACTGTTATCGCATTTGTTATTATTAAAGGACATAGAAGTAAATTGCCTTTTTAATTGCCTACGCATGACATGAATATTTTACCTCTGCCTAAAAGTAAGTTTTGTTTAGGATCAGAAAAGTTTACCGAAAAGTCACTGTGTTAAAAAAAGAATATAGTTTTGCATACGGGTTTTTACATTTAATGTTATCGCATTTGTTATTTTTTTTGCTTTTTATTTACTTTTGGTTGTTTTTTGTGGGTTCATTATTCTTCTGAGGTGTAAACACATTTTAATATAAAAGGACATAGAAGTAAATTGCCTTTTTAATTGCCTACGCATGACATTTATATATTATCTCTGCCTAACAGTAAAGTTTAGGGATCAGAAAATATATTGTCAGTAAGAGTAGTATGTGCCATGTTAGAATATGGCATATATACATTAGTTTCAGTAAAATGTTATCATCAGTTATGGTGCTATAACATATATGTGCATATGATTATAATTTTAAACGTTTCTAAATGACTCTTTCATCTTTTAAGCACGCTGTAGATTTTAGATTACTGTTTTCGCTTAATAAGCAAAACATACCAGTCAGTTGCATACTATCACGGTCATCGCAGAATCTCATATTTGGCGGGATTTGTCCGAGGGTTCAATAGTGATTTGATAATTATGATGATCGTAGAAAAGCGGATCTTAATAAAAACTGTTGTTTCGGAATGGTAAATTCTGTTCTGTTCATAAAGATTGATTTTATTAAGCCACGATTTCGTAGTGATAATGTATGTACCTTTTTTCTGTCTGTTTATGAAGTTTGGACGATCGGAATCCCGCCTAGGTACGAGCCTACAAGCGGTATGAACGCACAGCAATGATTTGTACGTCAAATGTCAAGGACACAATACAAGTTAAATATCAAAATGAATACTGTAAATGGAACTTAGTTTGACTGAACTTAGTCCGGGTTGAAACTTTACCATGTATACTAGTATTTTCAACAAAACGTAAGTACACAAAGTACTTCAACTGATCCTCAGCAAACATTGTCCTGGCTGTGTTGATCATTCATAGTAGGATTTTCAAAACGGATTCACAATTATAAGGCGCCGTAGCACACACATTAGCCAGACCTTAAGGTAACACTGAGAGGTCAACATTTGAAACATTAAATAATTGAGTACACAATAAATTGAGATGTTCGAGTTTGTTAAATTTTAAAGTTGACCGTTACCAAATTATATATCATACTAAATATAAATAGTTTTCGTCTTACTGTTGAACTCCATGTAAGTCTGTGTTGCAATAACATGGAAAATAGTCTGACTGTATCTGAAGCTTATTTAGCAGGCTTGACATGTTGCCACTTGGCGTCTATTGTTACCGTTGTTGAGTTTATAAAGGTCTGCCCGCACTCTATAGAGGCTGCGTTATGGCTTGACTCCGTCACAGCCCCAAGTGAGACTGAAACATATTTCTGAGGCCGAGGGTTAATCCCATTTGTTTGTGGGAAATTTGCCAAATGAGTAACTGCGGGCTCTACTATAAATGAAATATGTGGTCCCACAGCTCTGAATTTTGGATATGTTTTTTTTTCATTGGTCTTGACTTGTTGTAATTTAGAAATTGGATAGCATGCGTGTCTTAAAAATCTAAAAGCTAGAGTACTGTAACTTTGATAATTTTAAAGGATGAGTATAACTCGTGGAAAGTTCATTGGCAAGAGAGTGTTCTGAGATCAGGACGTTTCGTCCACTGTGTATACATATATAATAATGTGAACTGACCTCTTTGTTGTTGAATTCCCAGTTGCCTCACTACTATCTGAAAAACTTCTTCAATACCAAAGAATATGTTGACATTTCTTATTGATTTATTTTTCTGATTGTTTTTTTTCAAATGTTTATCTACATATTTATGTTGTTTTTGTTTGTTTTTGTTTTTCAAACGGCCCGCGTTCGATTGTTTTCCAATTAAGTATTCAAGAACGAGATAATTATTACCCATACTGGACTATCTAGACATAAACATGTCGCCCCTAGTCCAGTGTATGCTCTTTTTCACTGAATATAATTTATTTTCTATATTTGAATATTTGTTATTGAATGAATTAGGTGTGGGTCAAAAACCTACAATGTACTTGGACCCGAAGCTTTATCAAAATAACACCATCAACTTGCATAGCATACACCATGTATCATTCTGGACTTCTATTAGTACAATGGTTGTGTACAAGCTTTAAATGAGAAGAATTGAAACATTGTTTATAACATATACATTTTTTCCGATAATTTTCTTTCTTGATGCGTTCGTTCGTTTGACGTTATGTTTTTGTGGTGACATATATTTAATAGTTTATGGTTAGACCGATATGTAAAATTATACTCTGAAATACCTCATCCTTTCATGTAAAAACGAAATCAGAAAAGAAAAAGAAAAGTTTTGTAACCACAACGTGGATAATACATCATCAAAATAATTGTAATAGTAAGTGTTTGTTTACCGGGCTCGGTAGGGTTAAAAGTTGATTAATATATCGTTCTTTATGCCATGCATAAGTCCATAAAGTCCTTTTCGTTTTATTCCATAATTTCAAACAGTAAAATATATGTGAAACACTGAATATTCTATAAGTTGTTCGATTTAGAAAAAATGGCATCTAGTACACTATATGAATTTATTATAGACTTAAGGACAATATACCTTACGTCAAGTTATGCGAAATCAAAGATTGAAGTAAATACATAAAAGTTGATGATATGCTTTTCACAAGATTTTCAGGACATTCGTACTTAAGGACCTATGCAAATTTATATGTCCCAAAAGAGCAATTTTTTTTTTAATTTTCAATCGATAATCTCTGCTCAGTGTAGACTATGAATAAAATTCAAACAAATGTAAATATTCCGTAAAATTATGTTAGTGTTATTGTTTTGTTCTTCCTTCTATCATTTTGCAGGAAAAATGGCCTTTGTAAGGTTCATGTAAATAACGAAATGATCTTAAGCGATCCTTCCTGAAGTAGTAATAGAAATCAATGTATATTGTATGTCGCTTAAACGTATTTTATGTGAAAGCTCTTTTCCATGTAAATTAAATAAGGATTTCGTTTAAACCTCCGACTCAGTTATTTATTCAACGTATTGATTTAGATATATCATTAGTGTATAATTGAGGTAAAAGTCATGTTAAGAAACACGAATAAACCTTACATAAACACAACTGTGCATTTACTCCTAGGATGTGTTTGCAAAGTGTTTGTTATGTGTTAATTTGTCTTTAAAACATGCAGTAAATGCCTTTTAATAATATAACAGTGATACACCTCTTCGTCAGTCAAAATTAAACAAAATATTATGTCAAATAGTCAATAGGTTTTCTGAACTTGTGATCAATCTTTTTCCGTTATCGGGATTACAATAAAAAAACATAATCGAATCAATTTTAATTTAAGCCTCAAAATTCCGCTTCTGTGCCCTCATTCCTTTTGGGTTTTTTATACTCCAACGGTTGTCTCGCCTTCTATCGTGTAACCATAACCTGGGTTTAAGTGAAAACATCAACCCCCACTTTATAACAATATAATCCCACAAATAGTAAAAATAGTTGAAACTAAACTAGGTGTCGTGCTACCAATGAACACATTCTTTATATCTGAACAATTAATATTTGCAGTCGGACTCCTCTGGGAGAGACATCGTAAAACGAATGAGTATGTTTGAAAAACTGAAGTTCGATTTGTAATTGAAATACTTTTTATAAATTGATGGGAAAACTATATAAGAATCATTTTTGAATGAATTAAAATGTTCCTAGATTCATTTTGATACATATTTAAACGAATCTTTGAATCTTAAACGTAATGTTCAAAATATCTTATATTTGTTATACATCGTCTACCCCACATTTACATGTGTTATGCCAAAGTTTAAAATACAACAACACTGTTTTAAAACGGTTTCCAGTTTAATACGCCACGGTTTAATTTTTCGGACTCTACTTAATTAATAACTGGAGCCGTATAATAATTAAGCATGTAAACCCCTTTTAAGGGGCGTAGGTTAGAAATGGGAAAGAGGGGCAACCTATCTCCTTTATCAACCACAAAGAGATCGACACATGGAAGAAGTTGTTCGACCGCATACACGATGGAATCAAGAAAACAACGGTTAGTGGCAATATCAGTTTGCTATTCAATCTAGGGAAGGTTCGTGTGTCGCTTTGTTTAAATGGGCTATAGATACGCGGAAATATGATGTGCAGACAGTCTTGGGCTCGCGCCGGGACCTACCGCCTGAAGCGAATGTTGTACCTTCTTATCGTTTATTGTGCATTTTTTCCCCTGCTGTTACCGCTTTTATACAGTATCAAATATTCAATTATAATTGTCAAGTGCACCTTTAAATCTTTTTTGGAGAGATTAACTGCACTACATTCTTTAAAACAAATCATTTTTCTAAGTGTAAATTTAATGTATGGTTTCTGGTGGTTGTTTCTCAAGTGAAATAATACGTTACTGATTTGTTTTGTCATTATTTTCTTAGGAAAAGCGTCATATAATTAATTCGAATGGTTTAACAATCAAACAGATACGAGTGAAACTTAATCAAAATGAATATGTACATATTTTCATTGTATTTCAGCTTTTCAAATTAAAAACATAATAAGTTTACATTGTATATAGATTTCACTCTTATTTCAGTTCTGAAATTATTTTGAAAAACGCCCGTGCACTACGTGTGTCCTTTGTACTTTAAGGAATGCCATAACGGTAGATATTAGCAAAGAGTAGTTTCTATTTGTTATTGAAAGTACAGGAACAGTTGGTTTGTAACGACACGTCTGTTTAAGTCGAGAAGAAAACGTATGAAATCGCAGACGACATTACACCAGAGACATATATATAATCCAATAGCCAATTCTTCCTCCAAGTATAGGGTCGTCGATGTCTGCGCCTCCATCAGACAATTTCGTTTTGGCATTGGCATAACAGGATTAAGGCATCATACACAACAATTTCAACTTTTCGTATTAAACTATTACTTAAATGAGTCATTCATGCTGCAATGTACATATAGTCATAATAACTTGTATTTTTATACCCGTTTCATCATTATTGATGTTCTTCCAGCACACGAAAATGAAAAAAGCTAGCTGCTAACTACGCTTTTGGATACAGGGGACACGTTTTTGACATACATAATCCCGCCGGAGGATGTATTCCGACAACCATATCATTGCTCACCGGTATCGCCATATATAGGGAGAAAATACCGAAATACACGGTTACTAGCTTGTCAACGTTTTCTGGGTGGTTCCGTGGTCACACTAGTCAATCCAGGGACAGCAGTTTCGATTCCCAACCGCAACATTAATATACTTATCATCTTCCGGGATGGACGTTAATCGGGGTCCCGTGTGACAGTCCTGTACTTTGCGGCACGTCAAAGAATTGGATTGGCTCAAACCAGGGCTGTATTGTATAATAATAATAATAATAATAATAATAATATCTTTATTTTAAGAAGGTGACATATTAAGATCATGTACAAAACTACAGAATCTTATTTTCGATATGGCCCTCTGAAACAGAATGAAAATATGGCAAATAATCATAAGACAAACATGAAGACGATGCTAACAACGATGACGATGATGATGATGATTATAAGTATGCTGTTGATGCTGACGATAATGATGCATATGATGACATGATGATGATGTTGAATCAATATTAGACAGATACTCTCAGTTAAATATAATTATGAATAAAACATCACAATTTGTATAATCACAAGTTTCCTATGAGGTACTGTTTGACCTTTATTTTATACGTATTAAAGTTTTTTGATTCTCGTATTTCCAAAGGTATATTATTCCAAACAATTCTGCTGTAATATGTAAACGATGCTTTCATATAATTAGTACGAGGTCTAGTTTGTAAAACAATATCTTTGTGTGCCATTGATCTTAGCATATATACATTATTGTCTGAAACTGTTACTAATTCTGACATATATGATGGAGCCATGCTATTCAACGTCTTGTAAACTAATACTGCTGCGTGGTATTTACATCTATCCGAGAAGTTTAGCCATTTTAGTTCTTTAAATAGATTTGTTGATGAATCTCGTTTAGATTTACCAAGTATGATTTTTGCAATTCGTTTTTGTAAGTTATTTATTTTATTCACATATGAATTGGTTCCCTTGCCCCAGACCAAGCAGCCGTAATCAAAATTTGGCAGAATATATGCATTGTAAAACATTCGTTTTGTATCAGGTGTGAGGAAATATATTATATTTTTTAGAAGTGCAATTTTCTTATTCAGATTTTTACAAACATAATCGATTTGCACATGCCAGTTTAGTGTATTATCTATATACAACCCTAATAACTTTTGCACAACAACATTAACTATTTGAACATCATTAATACAAAGTTCAAGATTCCCAGTGTTTTTTAATTTATTTGCAGACCCTATTAACATGCATTTAGTCTTGGAAGGATGCAAAGACATATTATTTAGTTGACACCACTTATTAACATAATTTAAATGATGTTGTAATTTATTTTGAATATCCGTCAACTGATATCCAGATTCATAAAGTGTTGAGTCATCTGCATATAGATCTATATTTAATGTTGGATGCATAACTGCAATATCATTTATGTATAAAATAAAAAGCAAGGGTCCCAGTATGGAACCCTGGGGTACCCCAGATGTAACAGTGAGTTTTTGCGATTTAATTTTGCCAATCTTTACAATTTGGTTTCTATTTTCAAGATATGATTTAAACAAATTCAATGCTATTTCAGAAAAATGATACAGTTTCAATTTATAAAGAAGAATTTCATGATCAACTAAATCGAAAGCTTTTCTCAAATCCAAAAATATCGCACCAACTAGTTTACCACTGTCAACATCTTTAAGCCAAGTATCTATAAGTCTTATTAGAGCAGTGTTACATGAATGGTGTTTTCTAAATCCAGATTGTGTTTTGTGTATGACATCGGTTTTCTCAAAGTACAACTGTACCTGTGTCGCTATATGCCTTTCAAAGATTTTTGATATAGTTGGGAGTATTGAAATGGGGCGGTAATTATTGGGGTCCTCTTTGTTGCCCGACTTGAAAATTGGTATTACTCGTGCTTCTTTCAGTTTATCAGGGAAAACTCCATGCGCTATACTACTGTTGATAATTGATGCTATACAAGGTGTAATAGTATCACCACATTGCTTCAAAATTTTGGGGCCTACTCCATCTATGCCTGTGGCCTTTCCAACATTTAATTTATCAATAATAGTATGGACTTCATAAGGGGTAATATGTTTAATCTCAAACCTATTTGTACCTAGTTTTGTATCTAGAATATGTTTTAAGTTTCTAAAATTTGTATTCAAAAACTTTGTTTTATTTATAATGTTTGAAATGCTTACAAAATGACTGTTTAATTCGTTTACAATATTTGACGGATCTTCAACCGGAAATTCATTAAATGTCATTTTATGAGGTAATGCTGTCACAGTTGATTGATTCAAATGTGAAATATCTTTTAGATTTTTCCATAAATATGTCGGATTTTTATTGTCTTTTATTGCATTGTTGAAAAAATTCTTTTTACTTTTCTTTATCATAGAAGTTACTTTATTTCTAAGTATTTTATACTGGTCTATGTTGCCAGTTTTTCGGCATTTATCCCTGTGATTTATTATAGATATAATTTCCTCAGTAAACCAATCAGGCTGATTCTCGCGTTTCACACGTTTATCTTTGACTGGGGCATGTTTAGATAAAATGCCATTTAGAATTTCATAAAATCTTTTCAGTGCATCATTGGAATTTGACAATGAGTCTATTTCATCCAGTCCTGAAAACATCAATTCTGCCTGAAAAGCTTCTTTTTCAAATTTCTTAAAAGATCTATATTGTATAACTGTATGGCTATTAGGGGCCAATTTTGGTAATTTGTCTGTAATAGAATGTGTGAAACAAACGGGAAAGTGGTCACTTAGTGATAAGTGAGACACACACCATTCAGTTACATGATTACTCATATTCGTATATAAATGATCTATTATAGTAGAGTTATTTTTTGAAATTCTTGTTGGTGATTTGATTAATTGTTCCAAGCCATACTTCGTGGTAAGATCTGCCCATTTAGTGTTGTTATATTTGCCACTTTCCGGCGAATAATTGATATTAAAATCTCCAATTAAATGAAACCCAATATTAGAACTATCAGCTATTTCTAACTGCTTATCATATAAGTCAATCCATTTTTGTTGGGAGTTCGGAGGTCGATAAATGAAATTGATTAAGAACGATTTGCAATATAGACCATTAATTTCAAGCCAAATCGATTCAATGTCATTTACCTCGAGATCTAGACGTCTACGGTACTGTATATTATTGTTCACGTAAGCGTCTGTGTCTGTGCACCATTCTCGAAATATTTTAAATAACTAACATTCCTACCAGAGCACTCGTGGAATGGGCAAGGCCCGAGTGCGAGTGTAAAGAAGCTTACACACCAACGGGTGGTTGAAGCAATTAAGCAACCCCGTCATAATTGCAAACAATGCTGCTTTTTTACAAGAGTAATGCAATGATGAAAACGGCAATAGAGTATGTCATTGGACAAGCAACATGTATTTGATTTAATAATAATGACATAGATTTTGTTGTTATTGTTTATTAAGGTTCATAACCTTCGTCTTAGTGTGAGGGTAAGATCACAACCTAGCCCGACTTTGAATTAAAATTAACTTCAAATATTGTCATGAACACAGCAAACAAAATGCAAGGAATAATAATTTGACAATATATTGAAAGGATTGAGGAGATGGCTACATAAATCATAGTTACCGAACTGGCATCTTAACGTTGTCACTAGGACTAAAGTATTAGTTTAACCGATATTTACCGCTTTAATTCGAACAGGGTCTACCGCGAGACATTCAGACCTCTCTACCGACTGAGTTAAGTAGTTAAGTTACATTATATATTATTGAACCTTTTACCGACATATACAGTACAACCTTTGGGGTACTTAACCCAAAGGTTGTACTTTTTCATGAACATTCGGCGCTTAACCTTTAGGCGACAGTCAAAAATTGTATATTCTCGATGGCTAGTATTTTTGAAAAAAAGCATCATTAATTATGCTTTACTACATTTATATATGCATATTTTATGAAGGAATATGCAAAGGATATATTATTATAGGATATATTGCATTTAATGATAATGTCTTCCAAAGGTTGTTCAAATTGGCAAAATATCCCAAAGGTTGAATTTGTATATATATATATATATATATATATATATATATGTATTGTTTTTGTCCGTAAAATAGATATCATCAATGAAGTGGAATTTGATTATTTTAAATTCCTCTTTACATTATGTATATCGGGATCTCCAACGCCTGGAGAGTTATTATCTCAAGTATCAATCTTAAAAGAGATTCATTTCAATAGCTTGCTGTTTAATGAAATTGATAAAAGTAATTGGCTTTAACACTCACGGAATGAATATGTTTCCTGACTTGAGGGTTAATATATTATTGTAATATTGTTATATCTTTGCATTCAGAAAAAAGTGGCTTTCTTCAAGTATCAGTTCGTGCATCAGACTGTCAGTGAATGTCTCAGATATTTAGGAATTGGCTAGACAATGCCAACATTGAGTATGTACGTCGACTTCCTTGAATTGTTTTACAGCGGCAAAATCCTCATTATGTAATTCACTCAAGGCGTCAATTCTAAACAACATAGTATTTATACCTATTTCACATGCACAGCTCTTAGTAAGAGTAAAACAAAGCATCTAAACAAAAGCTTTTTGGTCATGGTTTTTGAACCAATAAAAATGCAGGTTTTCTACATTAAATACGTATACGCATTTCTAAACTTATCAAGGGAGCGTGTATCACTACCCATGGACTATTAGAGAACATGGTCTGAACATATACACTTTAAAAACTGATACTCCAACTTACCCTTTACACAGTTATTTATACAACGATTTCTTATCTTAACAATTAAAAATATTTTGATACATTCCTCAGCGAAAATTTCAATTATCTACCACAAATGATTTTTTAAAATAATACGGTAAATATGTCTACATATCACACATCCCTGTAAAATTTGGATTTAGCAAAACAATACAGTTCTACACTCGGTGACACCAACTTGAACCTTTAAACATAACTAAAAAGGCGTTTGAATGAAAGGACGCTTACAAAATCACTCTTAAAAACTCATTTGTATCATGTTTACGATTCGGTTAATCCCACAGAACCATTTCAATGAAAACTACAAGGACAAGCCAAACTATGCAAAAGAAATAGGTATAAATATTGCCAAGTTGTATTTGTGGTGATATCAACACTGCGAAATGTCTGAGATATTGTTTGGTGTATTGTTAAATATATGTAGTGTCAACCACGTTTTTATACATACACCTGACATGCACTAGGATCATAGTCAGGTTTTAATCAGTTTTGTTTACCACTGTGTTTAGTACGTCTAAAACCATATGACTGTATAATGTTTGTTGACCGACAAAAGAGTCATATTTACAGAAATGCACTGAAATATTATCTAAAAACATGATGTCTTCGCATCTTGAATGAAATAAGAGTTATTTTGGGTTTATTTAAGAGAGTGTAAAGTGGTTTCTAACAAATATGCTGCCATGGCCTATTGAGAAATAGTTATTTAATTAAAACAACCATGAACATTGTGCATTCTCTCTGTCAAAGAACAATTCAATTTCTGGTAATGCAGCTTTGTCATGTGAATGCTGCTGAAAGATGAGACAAAATTTCCTGTTAAACAAACAAACAATTCCTGTGTTGGGAAGCATCGCACAAATTAATGCAAATGGTCCGAGGGGTGTGTATATGTTAATGCTTTAAAATATTTTCCAGCGTATTAAACATACGGCAATTGTAAGTCTTTGTCACTGAAAGTGAACACAATTAGTTGACAATAACAATTGATAACTAACATACATTTAATTCTCTTAATGGACGTTTTATGTCATGCATTAAAAACGATTAATGAATCGAATCATTTTCTAGGAGGTTTTTACTACAGATAAAGCAACATGTAGAACTGAAAATGATACAACTGTAGAGGAGTAACTCCATCGTCGGTAAACGAATTTGTTCAAACATGGAATAGTGTTTTGAAGTAAATAACAAAATGTGAAAACAACCAATCGTATGCATGTACCTTTGTTTATAATATACTAAGAACATATACAAAACTTTCATTAGTATTAAGTCGGTACCGGTATTGTCCCCATCTGAGAATAAGACCATAACCTGGTCAGGGCCATTTAGTAGTCGTCCTGTACCAAATTGTTCATATACGTAGTTTTCTTGCGAAAATGATACACAGATTTGGGATTGGATGTACTATAGGGATGATTATAGCGATCGTTAAACAAAACTACAAAGTAAAATCTAATTCCTCACCGCCCTTGCTGGAGTTCTTATTTTGAATACTTCCGTACAGAACAGGAAAACGATTTTATAACGTTTTCAACAACATTAATTTATTGCGATGACACCGCTGCACCTTAATTGTATTCACTTTGCAAAGAAAACGTCTAATAACAAATCCATGTGTATGACTGGTTTTTATGTCAATATGGACCCGTTGGTAAAATAATATTCAGAAGAACAGGTAAAAGTCATCTCTTGTTAATTATGAAAATTAATGTAGTTTAAATACTTCAACGGATTTTTAAATATTAACTTAAAATGGTCAGAATACTTCTTTTAAAAGATTTAAGCGCATCTTCAATGTGAGTAAAAACTAGAAACAATAAGACATACAAGTGTTTAAAGTGAGTAAATGTTAACACCTACTACCTGCTATTCAAAATTATACATCGAAAACTACAAGGACAAGCCTGGAAGTCGACAATTCAAGCATTTGCCCTTTTCAGAAGCAAAATACTAGATCCTCAATGTTTATAAGACATATATCGGTATATGTCTCTCATTTGGATTGCATTTATCCTTGATATTCGTGCCTTTAAATAGGATTCTAGGCTTTTTCCGATTACTTTGAAAGTATTAATAGTTTTGAAATATAATAAATAAAAAATAACGTTATAAAGACCTAACCTTCAATACAATCTCCATCCGACTTGTTAAAGATGTTGTTTTTTTACTGACATCAGGCCACACCAAATTAATGTTTAGTTCCTCGGATTTTTGCCAAAAAAAAATGGAGCGAGCGAGCGAAAAAAAAACAACAACATTTTTTTGTCAGTTTTTATAAAAACCGAAGCGAGCGAAGAGCGAAAAATATATTATAAGTTTATATTCAATATAAATAAGAAAGATTGTTCAAAATAATTACCCTTAAACACATTTTAATGCCATCTTGAACTGAACCTCTAATGGACGTTGGGAAAATGTCGGAAATCATACTATTTATTCATCCGTGTTTAGTACAAACATTATATGGATAAATCTAATTTCTTATATAATTAATACATACTTTAATATGACGATCATTCATAATAATAAATAACCCTGCTTTTAGTAAAAAGTTTGAAACGACTTATATAAATCTACCTGAATCAGTTTAACATAATATGCAACTGTATTTAGACATAACTTTAAGGATTGATTTTGGATTTGTAAAAAATGTTCACTTACTGGCATCATCAAACATCAGACTCCATATAACATAAACTAAATTTTGTTTATATTATCACAGGAAATGCAATGACATGTGTCTATTAAAACAAAAAGAATAAGGGTATTTTTCAGAGTACCTTTTTTGGTTATTTAGATGTTTTTATGCACCAGCCATTTGTATACGCCCGCCCCCCCTAAGTCCGGAATAGCGGGGACTTTGACTTCCGGTCTCTCAAAACCCAGGTAAAATACACGACCTGCAGGGACACACTGCTGGTAAAATCCCTGCCAAATGGCCCCCGCAACCCCGAATACCTATGTGAGGCCCATTTCCGACTATTTTCAATATGAAGACAAAACCACATTCACTAGGCACTGCGGGGCCACTCGAAAGGTAAAAACACAGCCCATTGCCTCTGCTGTCCCCCGAATACTCCTGGAACAAGGGCGAGGGGTGGGCGGGGCAGTGGCTACAACTGGTGCATTACAATCCCGGATTATGTTACAAATAAAGCAAAATATAAGGTGATAAACTTAGGCTTACTTATGTTGAGGTATATCCAGACCAGTATTTATATCGCTATTTGTGAAAAGATATTTGTTCATAACTGTTGTTTTGTCAGAATTTGATCAAAAATGAGATTGATACATCAATTTGGACCAAACAATGACTCATGTTCCAGTTAAGTTGACCTGTGACATCTCCAGCATCGTCGTAACGAGGTAAAATTTTGGTCCCTTGTATTATGACTTGAATAAAATAGTACTAAGTTGATTATTCCGATTTCCATTCAAAACAAGTCACTAATTACGCAATATAATCATTACCAGTCTCAGATACACATGCTTTTATTGCATAATGATTGCTTTAATTAATGATCCTTTAGTGCATGAGACAATCAACAATGGCTTCAAGCATGCTCAAAACATATTAATTGTCAAAAATAAGATTTAATTTCCAAACTTCGAGCCACATTGTTTATACCGGAAGCGGCCATTTTGATTGAATTTATTGAAACCCATGCTAAACCGATCGATATACAGTATAAAAACACTACCCATCGTTAACTTCCCTTTATAAAAACAAGAAAACTAGCGTAGAAAAAATATACTTGATTATTTTTAGCCTTTTAATAAATTATTACCTGAAAAAAATCTGCTTGGCGATCAAAATGGAGGTGCGGGCGCACAAAAAAATAAAAATATTTTTTTTTACATTTTCAAAAAAATATCAGCGGTAAATCCGCGGAACGAAATATCAATTTGGTGTGGCCTCAAGGGCATGTTCGTTTTGGGTTAGTTTTGCAATAAATAAAGCTTCGTGACAGCTAACACATAATTCGTAAATAAACTATGTTGTAGCTACCAAATATGTTATGTAAAAAGATAAAGCAATTTATACATTTATACCGTATTGTACATAACATATACTGACATATTTTTACAAGAAACCATGCCTTGATGCATGCATGGATGGTCTGTCCGTGTTGTTATACGTTATTCGTCTCTCGTTCAGTTTATGTTATGTATTCACAAATACGGAGGCATTTAGAAAAAAAATGAATTAAACTATCACCGTTTTCTGTTAAAGTCCATTTCATTCATTATGTTTTCGAGCTCAATGATATACATGTTGATCATATGTTTTTTACAATCTTTGTTTTAAGAGTTTGTGGGGCTCGTACGGGGACTAATTAAAATAAGTTTAAACATATTTATTTTATTGAGAAATAGTTTCACATCATTACAATCGACGAAACATACATGCAAAACAAGTTGAAAATGAATGCTTGTAATTGCTTGATTTCCATTCAGTCGAACTTTTTAAGTATCATCAATCTATTCTGACTTCTTACAAAATTAAAACTTAAGGTGTCACCATGAAGTATTTGCGTGTTCGTTTGTGGACACTTTTGATCATGAATCGACAACAGTTTATTATGTAATACACATTTGAACCGTTTGTGCAGCCATACTTAAACAAATGGGCAGATTAAAATATAGTTTTTTACATGACAAATCACATCATATGTTTCCTTCGAAACTAATGACATTTGAAAAAATAGTATAATTAATCGATTCGAATTTGATGTTACAAACATAGACAACAGATCGCTTTGATAGAAACAACATTTATTTCGTTTCGATGCAATTACTCGAATGAGATTACTTGGCAAATGTAATGAATCCCGGCATCTTCACTCTTTTGGCACACACGTCAAGACAGTATCTTTTGAAGGCAATCTGATTAAAACCATTTAATTTGCAATATAGATTCCAATAGGGCGGTTTTAGATACATGAGATTGTGCACTTTAGTGAAATTGTAATAAAGGTTTGCTAAAATAAATTTATTTGGAGGGGTGTCAATGTTTGTAATTGTCTATCAGGTAATCGGTTTATAGCTCGCAGCATTTCACTTCTCACTGTTCACATCTACAATTATGTATATCAGCATGTAAGCATATTTATAATGTTCATGCTTCTAAACATGATATGGGCAAATAGAAGCATGATTTTCATATTGAAATAAAGGTAATTTTTCAACCCAAATGAATACGATCAAATGCCATCAAACAGACAATATATTTAGTTTAGTTTTGTCTACCACATTAAGGCTTTCAAAAAGTCCAAGACTTAAGGTATTCCATGTGCAAAACAGTACATATGAGCTTTGCATTTTATCGAACCATTGGCAATAATGCCTAACGCTTAATTTGGTTGTCTGTTGACCCAATATATTGGTATCATTTGAAATTGGTTTTCCGACTTATGGCCAAAATTTAGTTTGTATGCAGCGCGAATGTCAACATTAACTTAAAGGCAGAGGAGCTGAGCTAATTGGTGGCCATTATAAACAGACACTTTATCCAATATCATAGTTTCCCATATTATCACTTAACGAAGCAAACAGTCAAACTGATTGCTCCATCATTGCAGACAATTATCAGAATACTAATTGAATTATTTGGGTTGTGCTGCATAAGTTATTTATATTAAAATTAACTGAATGCGTCTGCAAAACGTCTGGGAATGCAGAAGAATTGGCACGTCTCATTTCAATAAATATCTTTTACAAAGCGAACCAGCTCGTTTTCGCGGACAATTTTGCTTTTTGCTTATGGCCGTACAATATGATTTAACTTCCTTGGAGTACATTCCTACTCTTGGAATTTTGAGCGTTATTGATAAATGAGGTGTCTAGGTCGATGTCGAGTGAACTGTAATATGTTGTATTTCATGTGTTATAACGCTGCTACAGAGACAAGTTGTATACGAACTTACATATATTTGTGATTTAATTGCACAAGGATCATGTCTTCGTCACACAGGTTTAAGTAGACACGTCTTACGTGAGTTTACATCCATTTTTTATCATTGTTACAAAGGTAAGGAAATTTAAATGATCATGAGGTAAACGTTTTGTGAGTACTAGATTACCAACATGGTTAAAAACTGATCTGCAAAGTCGCGTGCAACTATATATGGTACTACATAGGATATATCAGCTACACAAATTTCAAAGAATACAGTCACATTAAAACGCCTTTAATTGTATTTCATAATAATAAAAAAGAAATATATCATTATTGGATTAACCGATTTGTTCTTCTATACAACGTGTCTGATAAAACAAACATTTGCATAATAGGTGACACTGGATAGAATTTTTTATCACAACTCAACATAAATACAAACTACAAAACGATTATTGTTACGTTTTGAAAATCTACTATAATATTCCAATGGTGTTGGTACTAACCAGTAATTTTTATTAAATATTATGAGCATAGACTGACGGCATGCCTATAAAACGTTGAAATCAACTAGTCTTTATAATTGCAACATGACTATAACGATATAATGCACGTATTTTAATATAATACCGTGAACAATTTATTTAAATATTCCCAAATCCAAAAATGTAAGCCGTCAGAGCCACCTGAATATCATTTTATTATTCTGGAGTATGAAGGCATAACGATCGGCAGTTAGTTAACAAAAAACTATTGACAAAATAAAACTGACAATCATATTTGGTTATGGAACTTTTCTGCGAATATTTTATTTATTAGCAAGAACAAGTAAAATATGAAATCCTTAAGCTATCGCTAAGGTGACGAATAGACCCATACGCCGGTATTGTATTATGGAAATATAAACATGAGCCTGTGCATTAACAATACTTATAATAAAAGAATCAGTCAATAGCTTTTGTTAAACGAAGTGAAATTTCACAGAAATAAAGGCTCATATCTCTGGTAGGACAGTGTGTAATATCACAGAAATTGCTGGTTTTTCATTTCCCATGATGACCAACATTGCAATACTTTTTCGAGCCACTCGCAACACAATATTTTGTGTCGGGAGGAAATGGGATTTAATCAAGTGAATTTAAGCACCTGGATATATGTATCTTGAATTGTAATAAATAAATCCCGTCCCTAGATCGTCGTTTCAGAAACTGCCGTTTCGCCGATGTAAACGTACAAAACGACCTCGCAAACATAGTTTATTCTTGTGTGTATAGTTCTTCATTGTCGCCACAAACAAATGATTCTAAACAGTTAAATACCCTATCGAGCCAGTTAGACATTAAATGCAAGTAAAGTAGGACATTGAATAACGCTACCAATTTTGTAACAGAAAGGCTTTTACGTATATTTATAACACTTTAATCGTCTTTTGTAAGTTCATTTGTATTCATGGAAACCATGGAGCTAAACACCCTAGATGCCTGATTAATCATGTCCTGTAAGGACAGTCGCCTTTGAACAACCGCTGATCGCAAAAATAATGTTGTACTTTTAAGTTTTACTGGGAAAGTAATTTTGTTCTCAATAAATGAAACGCTGCTGATGGCCGGATTTCCAAATATGGGTAGATTTGCGTGTGATTTGTACGTAAACCTAAATGCGTGATAAAGTAGTTTTACCCTTTATGTGCGAGATTCTATTTTTGTCTTTTCTGTTAAGTCCTAAAAAATATATGTCTGTTTCGAGTAACCCGACCCAACCTATAAAAATGCGCCGACCCTAACTAATTTTTTTTCCGTTTCTGAGCAAAATAAATATTCGTTGGCGAATAGAGAGTTACGAAGGGCGGATAAATGCAGATTTTAATCAGAATTATTGTTTATATGATAAATCAAAGGCAACGACAGTAATGTAGGAAAGACTGCCATGTGCAAGAAAACACTCGGAACTTACGACAGATTTTGAATTTTTTTTTAAAAATCCCTACCTACCCTACCTAGAAATTTTGGGAAGGTTACCCTAAACAAACAATTTTTTTTTGGCCTAAGATGTAAATGTTGTCAAATACATTTTCCACATAATTTTCATCGTACCTCACCATCTATACATTCAAGTATTCGTTTGTAAAGTGATTTGGTACTACATACGGGCCAGAGCTACATTTTAATTTTTCAAGTTCTTTCGCAGAATACAGAAACACAATTTTTTATAAAAAAATAATTTAGAACATTTAGAACAAAAATGTTACAGCTTTTCAACAAAGCTTCTTACAGCAAAAGCATGTATATGACGTGTTTGAATATCATTATAAAGCCTTGCATAAAGCCAAATGAAATACTTTAAGTTATAAAACATTTTCCAGCTTCCGATATACGTAAAACTCTAGGGAACAAGTGATTACCGAATGTGGTCAGAGTATGAAATCGAGGCGGATCTTTAACGCGAGCAAAACCAACTCATTGAGGCCTCGTCAGCACGTCACAAATGCAATTGTTAATCGCCCTCAACGTTTGATTAATTCCCATCCTCTCTTGATTGAGATACAGCGATATATGTTAGCGCTGCATCCAGATTTTTAGTTGCGTTACTTAAAACAGTTCCTCGAGAAACTTTACTTCCAAGTGTATCACCGTTACCATGGAAGAAATGGAAAATATACTCACTGAATGGTTGTTTGTAGAAATATTTGTTAAAACTAACCCAATAATCACAACTTTTTCAACACAATTTACAAGATCGTTAATTAATATTTCCAAAATAATTAAAGTGTGTTTCCTCATTATCTTTTGTCACACTACAGCACTTTATGTGATGTACAAGTTAAATGAGTACATTGTCAGTCAATCTATGTTTATAATGTGCTTGTTCCTGTGTGGCTTTTAATCATGGCTTGGTCTTAATTCTTTTAAATAATTTCAAATAGTTCATCGATCGACCTTGTCTATTTATTCCAGTCGCGGTTGTCAGTCATTAAAGGTTGATTGAACTTTAAGTTTGGACATGGCGACAAACGTTCATTTGTCAGTTTGTGAATAAATACATTGTTAAATCAAAACAAACAAAACATCAAACATTTTTATTTACAAAAATAATATCGTGATGGAATTTTAAGCAAAACACCTCACAGTTATTGTCTGGAAATAGTCAGATTATCAACACCTATGCAACCTTAGTATACTTCCAGAAAGCCTTATTTTATCTAGCAATAATGAAGAATTATGAAAATAAATTTGGTGGAGGATCATCAATGATTTCGGTATGCGGTTTGTACACCTGGACATCCGATTATTTCTGGTAGTTTTTCCCCTTCATACGTTTTACATTATTGAAAATGTAAGAATATGTTCACACTGTGTTGAAAATTTGGATAAACAAGTTCTACTTAGATTGCCATACTAATTTTATACATAATTATCTATATGTAGATTTGTCTTATGTAGCCGACTTATTATGATATCAATATTGATAGAATATAGTATTTAGTTAAATACAATCAACATAGTCTATAATGAATTAGTGTTTATCGGTAAATAGTTAAGTTTTATAACGGTATATTTTCTTTGTCATCAAAACGTGAATTCCGTTACTCGTGGTCCCCGGAGTATAAAAAAGTGGCGAAAATCATCATTCTTGTCGCTATTTCAACAGTTAAACAGCGGAAAAGAAGTTACCACTAGGCACATGTTAGGCACTAGGTACCTGAGAAGTCATGGTGAAAAGTTTCTTGACATTCCCTTCTACAACAGTGGAAAGGCCTTGAATTAACATCAGAGGATCATGAACAACAGCATTGTCTCAAGAAAACAGGTAGTTGCCTATATAGCACAAGTAGAAGCCGCAGAGGGTAGTCAATACCAGTCGCCTCTATATCGTCGAGACTTTCGTATAATACTTAATTGCTGATCTTATTGGGACATGAACAGCATTATTGGAAATTCCTTGTTTAACATCAAACATGTAGCTATGAAACCGATTCTTCAGAACTTTGTTACAATAACAACGTTTTAAGTCACTGTAATTGACTTCAACTTAGGTACACAGATACACGTGTGATATGCAGTATTCCTAATAAGACTTAAGACGACTGTATCTTGTTTTTTTAATAAATTATATGAGCGCAACATAACATCTTTTTTTAACATTCACGACGATGTCGTTAATGACTTTAACAGAGTTCCTAACAATCGGACCTTATCATTCGGCATTTCCAAAACACTTAGTCTTAGAAGTACACTTCTTTGAATATGCAGACTTCGCAGTGATGTGCCTTTACTGTATTTATATCGTTTTAGGAAATTTTGACGTTTGTCAAATTAGAGGCATAATACAAAAATTTACTAACCACCCTTTTTCTGTTGTTCACGAAACATTCTGTATCATTTTTTTTTACTATTTACACGAAAAAGGACAGTTACACTATCCATACCTTTTGGCTGTAAACTTCTGATCAGAATATATAGGTTTTTACGCGACTAAGGATTAATTTGGCATATTGAATGCATATTTATTAATTGCACCTTGTGGCGAAATTTGTCGGCACAATATTAAAATTGCAGCAGCAGACAATAATTATAAACAATTAAATCTTAATACTTTGGTTCGAAATATTGAGAATTACCATTTCAAAGTACAATAAGTACAAAAAGAATGATCATTCCAGTTCAATGGACATGATGAATAAACACAAGCTTAAAATGCAGTGGAAAAATTAAGTAGATGAACCTACATTATTATTTCTGTTATTAATTAACCTGAAGCCAGGAGCCTCAATCTTGATAGGCCGATATAATATAGATGAGCCTACTGGTTTTCAGGTCAATAGGTCAAGAGGCATGATCGTAATAACCTTAACTGAGAACAGTGTCAGATAAAAAACAACCGAGGAACGCTAGGACTGAGGAACTACAAATGGTTTCAAGCTTGTCATGATTGGCATATTAACTTATTGGTATTGAGGTCAGTAGGTCAAGGTTAAGGCTGCGGTGACGTTAAGCTTAAAACAGTTTTCTACCTAAAACTGCAGAATGCTTTGGCCATAGAACCTCAAACCTAGTACTAAGGTTTGTCATTTCAAGCAGATGATATTTCTCCATATTGAGGTCAGTAAGTTAAGCTAAAGGACACGTATAATTTGTTTTTTATTACTAGTAATATATATTAACAATTTGTCAAGCACCATTTAAAGGTAGTCTGTGTTCTCATGATCATAATTTGTGGTCAGTATTAAACAAAACTAAATCAGGCATGACGGTTTACTTGCTAACGGTAATTCAATATTCGCTACATTTTTGTAGAATATCAAACATTGTATCAACATATATGTGGCATACGAATAAATCCAACAAGACCCAATCTGGGACATGTGTCACGTTATGTGAACACTCGTTTTGTTAATCGAGCTTCTGTCGTAATTTCCTTTAATTTTATTGTGAATTGTAGTACAACTCCGAATTTTTTTTTTCGTATTCAGAATTATCAGTTCGGGTTTAAGGCAAATGTTTTGTCCATTGAATAAATGAAATAACCAATGTTACACTTTTAAATTAAAGTGCCACATACAAAAAAAATAGAGAGCTAAGTGTTGATTGTTTTTCTATATTCATTTACATTAACCTTGTTTGTCCTCGTTTGGTTTAATAAATGTCACGATCTTTGTCTGGATATTAGAGACAAGCTTGATCAGATCAGGCATATAATTTGATCAAATAAAACGCAATTGACAATTCTCTTCTACGTTTATTTACAGACAAGGAAGGCATACGAAAATAGGGTTATAACTATATATAAATAAATAATTTATTTGAGACGACAAACGTAATTTGAAATCATCCCCTGATATGTGAGCACGCATTTCTAATTTTGTTTGGATACGTTTTGCACCAATGCATGAAATTTTCTTTATATAAACAAGTATAAATAACGGGTTAAACACTAAAAAGGATGCTCTTTTAGATTCAATGACGCGATGGTTGTCATTCAGAGCATGGCATCAATATAGTTTAATGACAAGGTAAAAATGGTTTGAATGATTTTGCCGTTATTATTATATCATAATGCAGCATCGTAAATTTAAAAAAGACAATTAAAATTGCAGTCATGTCAAGTTCGCAGTTGAGTTAATCAAATTGGGAAAAAAACAGAAGCGATTTCAGTTGCAAAGCGGTGTTTGATATTAGTACGACTCATACGGTTCGTAAATGTTGAATTTGTAGTTTGACCTTAACAAACTTCATATAACTTACCCCGGAGATAACAGCCATGAATATTAACATTTCGCTGGCGAGAGTAAGTCGGGATTGAGCACTTAAAATTCATGATTGTATTACTTACACTGCGATTATGCAAACAAATAGCTAAATATGCTCGAACAAAGGCCTCCTAGGCTGGATCCAGCACAATTTTTACGCTTTTTACGAACAAGCCTAGTAAATCACACTTTAAAGCTTAATCATTCACTATGGATCATTTGGTTATGTTTTACTTATGAGCGGCTGGTTAGAGTAATCAAGGCAACGTCAACTTCACATCTGTGACAAGTTGTCATTTTATAAGCGCGGTGTTAAGCACACTCGCTTTTCACCTAAAAAAAGTCTTTGGCGTCTTTAGTTCGATTTGCAGCCCACGTTAATTGTATTTGATGTAACAAAACTATTAAGTAGCGTAGCCATATAGAACTCTGATTTCGAATAATAAAACTGCAAACGAGAACAGCGATTTTTTACCTTGATCTGTATTGTTCTTGAAATATTATCATCTATTTCAACAAGATGTACCTGTTGATAGTTTCCATTGTACCTGTGATAAGTGCTGTTCTCCGTAATTCAAAGGTTTAATCAATGTGGCAATAAACTTGCTATAAATAATAAACGATCAGCTACTTTTAGAAATAATTCTTTCAAAAATAATATCTTTTAAAAATTAGATAAAACTTATATTGAAACAAGAGGCACATCAGTGCCTGTGCTCCACTGGCCAAAAGGTTCAAGCAAAGACCACCTAACGAACATTTTCGTCAAGTTTCATAGAAATACAATCATCAATTTTTGAGGAGAAGTTATTTAAAAAAATATTTTACTTTAATAGCTCTGGCTGCCATGTTGTGCAGTGGACCGAAATGATTTGGGCAATTTGAGTAAAGGAGCACCAAACAAACATTTCTGTCAAGTTTTATCGAAAAAAGGTCATCGGTTTCGACGACAAGTCGTATAAAGTTTTTATTTTTATTTTTAGCTCTGGCAGCCATGGTGTGCAGTGGACTGGAACCATTTAACAAATTTTGGTTAATGACCACCCAAGGAACATTTCTGTCAAGTTTCATCAAAATCTGATCATCGGTTAACATTTAATCTGAATAGATTATGAAGCAAATATCTAACCTGAACAAGAACTGACGAGATAGAATCGACTTGGTGTTTCACTTACACTTTTCGGCCATTTAAGTTACGAAAAATAGCTGTTTCATAAACTTTCAGAATGTCACTTAAACAAAAATTAATGTTCAGTCTATATATACTTTCCTATGTATAAATGTAAGGTTTTTAAATTGATCTTTTTGTGAGAACTTTATGCTTATATGTTTACTCATAAATTATTATTGTTTAAAAATTATTTAAAGATGCTATACGTGAAAAATTAAGACATTATTTTTTTTTCTATTAAAGGGAGGTAATTCAGTAGTAAAATGTAATCAAAGCTATTAAAGCATGGCATTTCTTTTCTAACCAGGTTGATATTATTACAGTCTATTCAAGCAAGATGCCTTTTGTTTTTACATAGTACCCATAGGTTCTGAAAAACAAGGAGCACTATTCCCAACAGAAGAATGTCACTCCCTATCACTGCATGAGCATCATAATGAAGAAATGTTTACTCAAACTGCAAGCTGCTCAATTGAAATAGGTATTTACCTCAAGCATACAGTTTTATAATGTGGCAAAATAGTCGGACTACTAGATTGTCATTCGGACTAGTAAAATATGCCATTATGCTAGTCCAACTGGCTAGTAGGTTAAAATGTTTTTCGTGAAGACTGCGGACGAGAAGTCCTTAAAGGTTTTTCTATTTTTAACTCTCGCAGCCATGTTGTGCAGCGGACTGGAACCATTTGGGCAATTTTGGTTAAAGTGCATCCCGATGAACATTTATGTAAAGTTTCATCAAAATCTGATAATCGGTTTCTGAGAAGATGTAGTTTAACGTTTTTTTCTATTCTTAGCTCTGGTGCCCATGTTGTGCAGCAGACCAGAACTGTTTGGGCTATTTTGGTTAAGGACTACCCAAGTAACATTTCTGTCAAGTTTCATTGCAATACGATCATCGGTTTCTGAGGAGAAGTCGTTTAAACGTTTTTCTATTTTTACCTCTGGGGGCCATCTTGTGCAGTGGACCGAAACCATTGAAGCAAATTTGATAAAGGACCATCCAAGGAACATTTCTGTTAAGTTTCATCAAAATCTGATCATCGGTTTCTGAGAAGATGTTCTTTAAAGGTTTTTCTATTTTTTTGCCCTGGCAGCCATGTTGTGCAGCGGACCGGAACCATTTGAGCAATTTTGGTTAAGGACCACCCAAGGAACAATTCTGTCAAGTTTCATCAAAATCTGCCTATCCGTTTCAGAGGAGATGTCGTTTAAAGATTTTGCTATTTTTAGCTGTGGCGGCCATATTGTGCAATGGACCAGAACCATTTGAGCAATTTTAATAAAGGACCACCCAAGGAACATTACTGTCAAGTTTCAATGCAATACGATCATCGGTTTCTGAGGAGAAGTCGTTTAAAGGTTTTTCTATTTTTACCTCTGGGGGCCATCTTGTGCAGTGGACCGAAACCATTGAAGCAAATTTGATAAAGGACCATCCAAGGAACATTTCTGTTAAGTTTCATCAAAATCTGATCATCGGTTTCTGAGAAGATGTTCTTTAAAGGTTTTTCTATTTTTTTGCCCTGGCAGCCATGTTGTGCAGCGGACCGGAACCATTTGAGCAATTTTGGTTAAGGACCACCCAAGGAACAATTCTGTCAAGTTTCATCAAAATCTGCCTATCCGTTTCAGAGGAGATGTCGTTTAAAGATTTTGCTATTTTTAGCTGTGGCGGCCATATTGTGCAATGGACCAGAACCATTTGAGCAATTTTAATAAAGGACCACCCAAGGAACATTACTGTCAAGTTTCATCAAAATCTGCCGAACCGTTTCAGAGGAGATGTCGTTTAAAGATTTTGCTATTTTTAGCTCTGGCGGCCATATTGTGCAATGGACCGGAACCATTTGAGCAATTTTGGTAAAGGACCACCAAAGGAACATTCCTGTGAAGTTTTGTCAAAATCCGCTAATCAGTTTCAGAGGAGATGTCGTTTAAAGTAAAAGTTTACGCACGCACGCACGCACGCACGCACGCACTCACGACGGACAATCTGTGACGACATAAGCTCCATGGCCTTCGGCCAGTGGAGCTAAAAAATAATGATTTAAAATAACATCCGATTTTTCAAGAAATGAACATTATATTGTCGTCAAAATGTAAAACTCGAAAGATTTATCATTTGATATATAGTTTATGAATCTTTAGAAACATATTCCTAAAGCTACGAAGAATTAGAAATCCAATGGAATACATCAAAGCAACCTGCTTGTTCCACTTTGAAACAGCTTTTTGATACTTTTCCAATATCAACATTTAAAGAGTTTGTTATAATCTATTTTAAAATTATTTACTAGTAAAGCAATGTTTGTTATATTTTCCTGGGGGTCATATCCAACATATATCACATAAGTGCATTTATTTGACTGAAAAGCTGATTGACCTATACATTTAATCTTTTTTCTTATATTGAAATATCAGAAATATATTGAGCTATGTGCCCAGAAGCTAGCTGGCTTAACCAAATCCAGTAAGACAAGATAATGACATCGCTTGAAATAATAGGTTTTTATCTTAATCTGTAAACCGATTATCTTTGTATGAAAAGTGGTCCAGGGGTCGATTCAATCGCTTTAAAAGTTTAGTCGATTTTAGTCGCAAATTTAAAGTAACTTAGTGTCTGTAAAAATGGTTAGTAATTGTTGTGTATTGAACTTAGGAAAATATTTATAATGAACACAAAGTTGAGGAAATCAAAACAAATAAATGTGCTGTCATTTGTGGAACTAAGATTATTGAGTAAAATCTTTTGTTGAAATGGGCTCCAGGACTTTAAACTAGCTATGGTAGTTTGTTACAATTTTTAATCAATATTACTCTTGCGAATAATAGTCACTTCATTTTCCCATCTCGACGCATAATCGAACTATATCTTGTGTGATGTGAAAGTTATTTGAAAGAATTTGGCATAAACCTTGTTGTTATCAATATATCATATGAGAATCACTCTTTCAACTTGTATAAGGACAACATAGATAAAATGCCTCTTCACGTACATTTGATATGAGGTATGCCTTGGTTATGGTCCAACTATGTAAGAGATATAGAAAACTCACAGGTGGAATCGTAACTGACATGTTAACATGTTCTTTATTGTACTTTAATATCCTGCTCTATATTCTGTAGATCGTCAAAAGTGGATAAAAATGTATTTGTTTTTGGCGGCATTCGTTCAATCGATCTGCAAAAAATAAATCTACAGAAAATGTGAAGAATCATCAATTGTCATAGGCCACACACAAATGCAAAAAACAAGTATATTATTGTGATCCCGACAGAATAGCTAATATCCAAATAAACATACCTGATAAAAGATGAGCTCCAGCGTCGAATCTATGTATCGATGTTGATGGATATAAAAGTGATTTTCAAGAAAGTAATAAGTACGTCAAGTCTCAGTCGTTGTCAGTCAAAGTCTGTCTGTTTCCTATTAGCTGGTTCACTACTTCAGCTTCTATTAGACTGGTTCTAATAATTGATAAAAGTGACTGGTTGCCAGATCACAACACACCTCAACCTTATATTTTTCAAGATGTTTTATTATCTATCTAGATATTGATATGCCCCGGCATATTATAATATTTATTATTGTTAAAGTTTAAAGAGTTTATCTTACCTGTAAACGTCCTATGTAAATATATCCATATTTTAATCTGAGTGACTTTGTCGGTAGCGAAAACAAAAGAGAACTAGCCACGCCCCTAAGATATAGGCGCGCTAGCCCTAGTTGAGCTTCGCCCCGACTGTTAGCATATCCATTGTAAGGCACTTAAGATGACTATTTTTTGCCTTCCTCGAATATTAATTGTTTATTGTTAATCAGATTATTAGATTCTACTAGTAATGTTATTGTGTGTTGTCATGATTTAGACATGAGATAACATTTTACTTAATTCAAACCTTGTTATAGCGGTATTTCACAGCAAAACAACGGCTTATATCCACGAATATTCATTTATTCATATTTAAACACTGGCACTTCCTTGTTTGGGTCGCCATTTTTGCTAAGATTCTCGGGAGTTCTGGTGCCAGTAGTGACCTCGATACGCTCTAGCTAGCATACTTTCACTTTCGAAAAATAACACTTTAATGATGTTTTCACGGCAGGTGATGATGGTTTTCATTCTTTCTTATGTTTGGTGTCATGACCGATGAAATATCTCGCCTTTATACTGTTTCATTAAGTAGAAACTTCGATTCCAAAATATTCCAAAGTTGTCGATTCATTTTGGCCGCCATCTTGGATTTCACTTGGCTGTCAGCCATTTGGCCCAACTTTTTGACCGCATGCCCCAATTTGTGGGACGTCGCCCAAATTTGCCCACTTTTGCCCACAAATGCCCTATTATTCGGGTACGCCCATCTGAGACAGTATATAAGGGCCGGATTTTTCATATGAAAAAAGAGTCGATTCACAGAATTTAACTGTAAGGCCATTTTTCGCCATTTCTCGCCATTTTCCTGAAAATAGACATAAATAACCATTTTAAAAGCATTAATATACAGGCGAGCTATAAGAATAAACATATTTTAGATTGCATATAATTATTTGCAAGTAAATACACATTTCACGAGGATAAATAGAGCAAAATAACACTTTGCTTACCTGATGCTATATTTAGACTGCTATTTTCGCACATGTTCGCCTGCCGTGCCAGTTGCCAAGATTTAAACGATTGTTTTGCTGTAACCGCGACATTGTCACAATTTGCTGTTGATTGCTACATACGCCGTGTGATTTCTCATCATTGTTCGTGTATAAGCGTTATTAGAAACGCAAATAAATCCGATTAATTCAACAACGTGTTTCTTCACCTTTCACCCTAATCCAAGTGCAGGGTGCACTAACTACCGAAAAGATAGAAGCGAACGTATACGAAAATCCTCTTTTAAGCGAAGGCTGAGCATAGTGCTTACGGAACCACTATCTCAGAACAACCCTAGCGTCAGCCGGGGTCGTAACATTTTATGGTGGCAGCGGTGGGATCTGTTTTTACATCAGATCCAGCGATTCGAACAACGCAAATAGAGATTTTTAAAGAGGCCTAAAGACACGAAAGTACGTTTAAGACCAGAAAAGGCGTTTTGGTGAACAAACTGTAGCAGTATGACAGAACCGAGAGAGGTCGACAGCGAGGTGATTATCAACACACAGGGGACGGTAGATGATGCAGACGATTACGCATCCTTGGAATCTGCATCTGAGGCCGGGTCCACGGGACACACCACCCCAGAGAGGCGCGATGAGGGGCAGTTATGCGAGATGATGGTGGGGGTCACAGGGGCACTTAAAGACGTAATTAAAGAGTTGCAATCCTTAAAGGAAGGAATGGTTAGCCGTACACATGACACTAAGACATCTGCTACAGCAACAGGTGAGTCATCATTTGAACCACCACCACCAGCAGCAGCGACAACGACTGATGGGATTAACAATAACAGTAGTCAGCGTGAGTATGGCAATAGAAATGCAAATGACACATGTACTGCTTATAACCAGTGTATTTCAGGTCAAACATTAAATGCAGGGACACCATCATATGTACGTGGGGGGACCACATTTTATGACGCGGGCCAGACAGCGGGTGCTTCATATACGAAGGGTGATGTAGGTGACCGGATGGAAAATGGACAACGACACTCTGCGACTGGATTAGCGCCGCATGCACAGTACATCGCCGGGTATCCAGGGCAGCATGAAGAAAACTGGTCAAGGGAGAGAATGTACCAGCAACCACACCCACCACAAGAGCGATCATATGTTAGTCCATATTTCCGAGATCGTACTTCAAGATATCCCCCTATAAAACTACCAGTTTTTACAGGCAAAGAAGATTGGGCTACATGGATCGCCCAGTTTGAAGCTATTGCCGGACGGTTACGGTGGTCAGAAGATGAGATGCTTGACCAATTACTGCCAAGACTTGAAGGTACAGCGGCACTGTTTGTATTCTCACAGTTAAAGCCGACCACACTCAACACTTACCAGGACGTGATCAGCGAGCTCAACAGCAGGTTCAGAGCTATTGAGACAGCCAGGTCCTATGCAGCGAAGTTGAGCCGAAGAAACCAAAGGCATGGGGAGACAATCGAAGTGTACGCGGCTGACATCAAGAGGTTGTATGACAAAGCACACGGGTTCAGGGACCGAAGGACGCGAGATGAGGACCTCGTTCGGCGGTTTTTGGACGGGCTGTTAGACGAGGAGATGAAATTTGAATTGGAATTCAACAAAGAACCCCGTACCATTGATGAAGCCGTTTATTTCGCGGTTAATTGGGTCCAGATCAAAGGAAGAGACAGGAATGACAGACGGGCACGAAACCAAGCCAGAAGAGCCCATGAACAAGAGTGGAATAAAGGTAACGGTGACGGACATGAACGACGTAACACGTATTCGCAGTTCAAAGGCCGGAAAAGTGACAATGATAGTAGTGTGGAGCAGAAACAAGGGGATACACAGACTGTGCTACTCAAAGACCTGATAACCAGACTAGAACGTTTAAAAGGGCGCACGACAGGGGGAAACAAACAAAAGAACATGGACGGTAAAAAGAAGGTGGAATGCTTTAATTGCCACAGACTTGGGCACTACTCCCGAGAATGTCCAGACCGGAAAGAAAAGGTTGGGGGCGCAGATAGAACGAGATCTGGAGAAAAGGAGAACCAATTAAACTACCAAGGACCGACCCAAACGGCCTAGGGGAGGTCCACGCTAATAGAGCAGGCCTAGATGTGTCAGTCGAACAAGACACTACTGAGGGTGAGGAGACAGCGGTTGAGAGTGAGAGGACCGTGAAGAGGGGCTCACTTGCAGATGGCGTATACGTCAAGGGAACTGTAAATGGAGTTGCGGTCACGTTCACGGCGGATACCGGTGCCTCACGGACAATAGTGTCAACACGCGTGTATGAAGCAATACAGAAGGACAAACAGCCACATTTGGAGAAAACGTTTTGTTTAGTGGGTGCTGGAGGTAACCCTATTAGGAAAACGGGTAAGGCTGTATTTTCTTTAACCTTAGGTACCCTTGAACTAGAGCGGGAAGTCGTTGTAGCGGAGATTGCTGACGATGCTCTGTTGGGGTATGATGTCCTAAGAGGTGGAGAAAGTGGTCCAGCGGATATATTGCTGTCTAAAAACAAAATTCTTCTTGAAGGGGTCGAAGTTCCTGTTTTTCAGGTAGGCCGTCAAAAGAAGACAAGGCGGGTAACCGTGGCTGATGACATTAGTGTTCCTGGGTTAGCGGAGACGGTGGTAAGTGTATTTGTTGAAAGGTTTGAGGAGGATGACTATCTCGAACCGGATTTCATTGTCGAGCCAGTGGACAATTTTAAGGTAAACTACCCATTGCAGATGGCTACAACCCTTATAGATGTAAACAAGGGGCCTGCATGCAAGATAAGGATTTTGAACCCATATCCCAACGATTTTCTTTTAAGACAGGATGCAGAAATTGGACGTGCAGAGAGGATCGAACGAGTAGTAAGTGTCGTGGCAGCAACAGAAGACGAGACGGACGAAGGCAACATGGCAACAGTAAGAAGAATCAAATTGGAGGAGAAGGTGGAGCCAACCCCTCATGAGTTTGTCAAAGCAGCTGAAACTGACATACCAGAGCATTTGAGGGAACTATATCGGAAGTCAGTGGTAGGCAAATCAGAGTATGAAAAAGGTGTAGTTGCAGGGCTTCTGCATAAATACCAGGACAGTTTTTCAAAGTCAGAGTGGGACATTGGACTTACTGAATTGGCTGAGCATGCAATCAACACAGGTAACGCCCCACCTATTAAACAGCGACCGAGACGAGTTCCACTAGCTTATGCTGAAGAAGAAAAGAAGGCCGTTGAAGACCTTTTGCAAAAGGGTGTGATCCAGAAAAGCACGTCGCCATGGGCTTCGCCAATTGTATTGGTACGGAAAAAGAACGGCTCGATCCGCCCATGTGTAGATTACCGACAGGTGAATGCATTGGTTAAACCGGACGGGTTTCCACTTCCCAGAGTGCAAGATTGTTTGGATGCTGTTGCCGGTTCCACATACTTTAGTAGTTTTGATCTTACAAGTGGTTACTTTCAGATCCCCCTCAAGAAAGAAGATGTTCCGAAAAGCGCATTTTGCTGCAAGTACGGTCACTTTGAAATGACCTGTATGCCATTTGGTTTGAATAATGCAGCTAGTACTTTTCAAAGGACAATGGAGTTGGCGTTGCAAGGACTTCAATGGGTAACCTGTCTAGTCTACATAGATGACATAATTGTTTTTGGGGCAACGTTCGAACAGCATATGTTTAGAGTGGAACAAGTACTTGATCGAATGCAACAGGCGGGACTGAAATTAAAACCGGAAAAATGCAACATGCTACAAACTGAGGTTTTATTCCTAGGGCACATAGTGTCTAAAGACGGTGTGCGTCCAGATCCGACAAATATAAGCAAAATATTGGACTGGCCGGTACCGAACAACGCGAAGCAGGTTAAGCAATTTGTTGCCACAGGATCATACTACCGCTGCTTTGTGAAAGACTTTGCCACCATGTCGAGGCCCCTTACTGAAATGACAAGAAAAGATCAGAAATTTGTCTGGACAGAAGCAGGTCAGCGCGCTTTTGATAGTGTGAAGAAAGCGTTAACCGGGCCAGAAGTAATGGGCTATCCGCTTAACGAAGGGGGCACGTTTTATCTTGATACTGACGCGTCTGGCGTTGCTATTGGGGCAGTGCTATCGCAGATGCAGTCAGGACGGGAGCGAGTGATAGCATACGCCAGCAGGAGCATGAACAAAGCTGAAAGAAATTACTGTATCACAGAACAAGAACTTTTAGCGATAGTCTTCTTCATGCAATTCTTTCGACAATACTTGCTTGGTCGACATTTCATGGTACGTACCGACCATCAAGCTCTCATATGGTTGTTCAAACTTCGGGAGCCTATTGGAAAGGTTGCGAGATGGTTTGAGATACTGGCACCTTATGATTTCGGCATCGAGTACCGGAAAGGGCAACACCAAGGGCACGCAGATGGACTAAGTAGATGCGAAGACCCGAGGGAATGCAATTGCGGTGACGTTGACACAAGCGAACCACTTAAGTGCGGTCCATGTACCAAATGTCGGCGTCGGGCCGAACTAATGAAACTTGCTGGATGCACCACAGTTCCGGAAATGGAAATACCGGAAGTGGAACCATCTGCCGATGTGGGATCTCCAGAAATAACACGGGCAGTGACGGCACAGGATGATGAGAAAGCAGATCCATCAAATGTGATATCAGGTCCACCTAAAGGATCATGGACCGAAATGTACACGCCGCAACAACTAGCAGCATTGCAAGAAGGAGACGTGCACATCGGACCCATTTTGAAAGCGAAGCGTAATAACGTTAAACCAGAAGCGCAACGATTGGCGTCAATGAGTCCGGAAACACGGCACTACGCTATGATATGGGACAATTTGTGCCTTATCGAATCCGTGTTATACAGACAGTTTGCAAAACTGGACCGAACAGACGAATATGTGCAGTTCGTAGTACCACATTCTCTACAAAATGAGGTAATCAAGGGGGCACATGATCCACCTACAGCAGGTCATTTGGGGGTAAAGAGAACAAAGGGCAAGCTTTCACAAACTACATATTGGTTCGAGATGAAACAAGACATTACCCTATATATTCGATGTTGCGATACTTGCGAATCTGACAAGAAGCCGTCAAAACCACCAAAAGCACCAATGGGTCACGTGCGGTCCGGAGCACCTTGGGATATCGTTGCGATGGATTTTATGGGGCCATTTCCGGTGACCAGTCGGGGAAATCGCCACATACTGGTGTTAACCGACCTCTTTTCCAAATACATAGAGGTCGTTCCAGTCCCAGCGCAGACAGCTGTAGAATGCGCACGTGCAGTGGTTGAACGCATCGTAAGTCATTGGGGCACACCACTTGTGCTACATACAGACCAAGGATCGGCATTTGAGAGCAGCCTTTTCAAGGAACTGTGTAGCCTACTTCAAATAAAGAAGTCTCGTACCAGTGTGCGGAACCCAAGAGGCAATGGTCAGGTAGAAAGATTAAACAGAACACTGATAAGAATGATAAAGGCATATCTTAACAAGGAACAAGATGATTGGGATGAAAACCTTTGTTGTATTGCTAGCGCGTATTGTGCAATGCCCCATCAAGCAACAAAGCTGACACCAAACATGCTTGTCCTCGGGAGAGAAGTGAGAATGCCGGCAGACGTTCAGTTCCCTAACGTTAGTGGTAAGACCAAACCTGCAGGTAACGAGGGTGAGTATGTGACTTTGCTCAAGCAGAACATGGTACATGCCCATGAAGTAGCTAGAGCTCACCTAGACAAAGAAGCAAAACGGAGTAAGGAGCTATATGACAGTAAGTTGTCCTACAACCAGTACAGTGTAGGGGATGTAGTATGGTGCCTGCATGAGACACGTAAGGTTGGTGTAACCACAAAGTTGCAAAAGGCGTACGATGGCCCTTATTTAGTCAAGGTTAGACGGTCTGCAGTTAACTTCATAATACAGCTGGACAAACGAGGCACTGAGCGATTAATACACCACAATAAGCTCAAACCGTACCGCGGAAGTTTCATACCGAAATGGATTCGAGAAGCACGCGCGTAGTAAAAAAAAAATCCGTTTATATCGAGATCGCAGAAAACGCGAATAGGCGCAATGAGACAAAAGGGCTTCTGGCACGGTCAATGTGTAACGAATGTTTTATGCTTATTTATTTTCTTTTACTTAACATATGAATGAATCATACACTACAGAAGATGAATGCTGAGCCATTCCGAAAGCAGTGGCAGTGCATAAGATGTGGGAAGCGAGACCGGAGAGACCGGATAGTTGGCCATATTTTGAAGGAACATGTCCCCATCGAAAAGGTGCCCTTCCGATGTACTCTTTGTAAATTCAGATGTCAGGATGGTGTGACGCTGAGGGACCACATCCAAAGGTATGCCAGACACCGGGAGGCAGAAGAAAGGTCGGTCTTCCCTGTTGACTATCGACAGATTTTGGTAAAATCTGCTCAACCCATGTATGTAAGCGAAAGTGACATGATACGCCTTAATGCAAAGCCGACGGCTGTGCTGGAGGTAGGGCTGGACGACATCCAGGACGAGTCGCCATTTCCGGATTGGCTTGGTCAACTCGGTGGACCAAGCACTAACGACCCACCTGTGCCAGAGTACACCCCAACAAATAAAGCACTGTTGAGTGACACTAATGGCCTCTTTGATGCCATTACCTTTGGGGGTTATACTATCATCCCCAGTGGAGACCTTCCCGTGTTGGGCGTATCAAACTCCGCTCAAACCACAATGGTGAATTCAGCTTCGGGTTACATTAGCTCCGCCCCTGGTGCATCCAGAAGTAACCATGCAGTTCCAGCAGCAGCACCCGTTTTGACCTTTCCTTCGTATAGTTCCGCCCCTGTAGCACACATAGTTAACCAATCCGTTTGCACAACAGCACCGGCATTCGGGTTTACTTCGTTTAGCTCCGCCCCTACAACACCCATAGTGAGCGTAGGTTATACAGCCAGTAAACTGCCTGCCGCGTTGAGGACCCCGGTTTTACCAAGGACACCCAGACAGCCAACACTCAACACTCCGGTGTTGCCTACTTCGTCGTCCACCCCCATGTTTAAAACACAAGCAGACGAGGTTGTCGGGGTGTTGCCTACCCAAGAAGACCGGATGGACCCGTTATTTGGGGATATATCCAGCACAACGCCGCCGTCAACACCGCCACCAAGGCTTGAATTACCCAAGGGTTTGGCTGGTAGAGAAGAGGGAGTTTAAGTCGGAAGTAGCAGACGAACGGATACCGGAACGCAGACGTTAATGGAGGATCGCATCACTCAGGCCATTGAGGAGTGGTCAAAACGAATCATTAAAGCTTTTGACGAGAGCGTCAAGGCCACTAACGCTTCAGCCAGGGCCATGAAGGACAGCCTGAGTGAGTTGAAGGCCATCGAGAAGAAGGTGACACGAATATGCCATAGCATAGAGGACCGGGACCAGGATGAGAACCAGGAGCCGAGAGTGAGGAGCGTTGTCGTAAAGCGAACGGGAGAGCACTAAGCGATCGCAACGTGAAGAGGAACAGGAAAGGGGATTACTAAACAAGATTGATGTGTTCATTAGTTTATTCAAATGTTTATAATTATAAGGTTAATTTCATGTAAAACACATGTTGTTTTTATGAACAATTTAAGGCACTGTCTGTTTAAAGTTAATGATGAATTATTTAAATTTTAATGCATTTGCAGTTGTTTTATTGTTAAGGCAGCAGGAGCTTTGCCTCCTCTGGCCGAGGGTAATGATATGCCCCGGCATATTATAATATTTATTATTGTTAAAGTTTAAAGAGTTTATCTTACCTGTAAACGTCCTATGTAAATATATCCATATTTTAATCTGAGTGACTTTGTCGGTAGCGAAAACAAAATAGAACTAGCCACGCCCCTAAGATATAGGCGCGCTACCCCTAGTTGAGCTTCGCCCCGACTGTTAGCATATCCATTGTAAGGCACTTAAGATGACTATTTTTTGCCTTCCTCGAATATTAATTGATTAGTGTTAATCACATTATTAGATTCTACTAGTAATGTTATTGTGTGTTGTCATGATTTAGACATGAGATAACATTTTACTTAATTCAAACCTTGTTATAGCGGTATTTCACAGCAAAACAACGGCTTATATCCACGAATATTCATTTATTCATATTTAAACACTGGCACTTCCTTGTTTGGGTCGCCATTTTTGCTAAGATTCTCGGGAGTTCTGGAGCCAGTAGTGACCTCGATACGCTCTAGCTAGCATACTTTCACTCTCGAAAAATAACATTTTAATGATGTTTTCACGGCAGGTGATGATGGTTTTCATTCTTTCTTATGTTTGGTGTCATGACCGATGAAATATCTCGCCTTTATACTGTTTCATTAAGTAGAAACTTCGATTCCAAAATATTCCAAAGTTGTCGATTCATTTTGGCCGCCATCTTGGATTTCACTTGGCTGTCAGCCAATTGGCCCAATTTTTTGACCGCATGCCCCAATTTGTGGGACGTCGCCCAAATTTGCCCACTTTTGCCTACAAATGCCCTATTATTCGGGTACGCCCATCTGAGACAGTATATAAGGGCCGGATTTTTCATATAAAAAAAGAGTCGATTCACAGAATTTAACTGTAAGGCCATTTTACGCCATTTCTCGCCATTTTCCTGAAAATAGACATAAATAACCATTTTAAAAGCATTCATATACAGGCGAGCTATAAGAATAAACATATTTTAGATAGCATATAATTATTTGCAAGTAAATACTCATTTCACGAGGATAAATAGAGCAAAATAACACTTTGCTTACCTGATGCTATATTTAGACTGCTATTTTCGCACATGTTCGCCTGCCGTGCCAGTTGCCAAGATTTAAACGATTGTTTTGCTGTAACCGCGACATTGTCACAATTTGCTGTTGATTGCTACATACGCCGTGTGATTTCTCATCATTGTTCGTGTATAAGCGTTATTAGAAACGCAAATAAATCCGATTAATTCAACAACGTGTTTCTTCACCTTTCACCCTAATCCAAGTGCATGGTGCACTAACTACCGAAAAGATAGAAGCGAACGTATACGAAAATCCTCTTTTAAGCGAAGGCTGAGCATAGTGCTTACGGAACCACTATCTCAGAACAACCCTAGCGTCAGCCGGGGTCGTAACAATATATCAAATAGTAAATAAGCCTTATATCAATTTGACAAAGCTAAAATGCACCCAAACAACTGGCAAATTATTATTTGTGAAAACTTATTTATTAAAAGATCACTGAGAAGCACCCAACCATTGGATGATACCCCATAAATTGAAATGTTTGATAGTTGCAACTATCTAAATATATATATGTATATGAACTGAGTATTACTCACTTAAAAATTACCCAGCCATGGGGTTATCATATAAAAAATGATTATTAATTATCATGCATAAACGCCCATACACATAATAAGTCATATGCAAACTAAATGTAAAGGTTCAACCCAACCATTGGGTTATATCACATACAAATTGAATATCAATCATCACGCACCAACGTATATGCACATTTGAATTTAACAAATCTGAGTTATGGCTTATCATCTGTCTTCCAATCTTCTTGCTGTTTATAATTCGTATAAGGCAGATTTCATTTTGCTAATGTTACAGGACGGAAAGTAACCCAAATGCTGTATTTTTACTGCAGAGTATAAATTTTGTCATAATTTACTAAAAGTTTGTCTAATTTAATAATTTAAAAAAAAAAAAAAAAAAAAATTTAGGATCAGTTCAGTTGTTCCTGACGATTATTTTTTGAAAATGTATATCAAATGACACCAACACGAGACGTAAAAAACTCCTGTCAATATTAACAGGTCGTTTGTATACACTTATATCACAATAAGAAATGCAAATATAACAAAGTAGCATCTCTGGTACGCTCCAATATTGTTCATATATGAAAAAGATTAGAGGTTTGTGTGTTTAAATTCTTTATTTTTCATTTTATAACATTTTTTATGAACACACGTCGATAGCCGTTTTTTCCGTCCCGATGTCTTTACGTAACGATCGCACCTGTCACTCGTTTGTAATTTAGCTTATGGCGGAAATTTCCGGAAATTACCGATCGGCAGGGGATTTAATTCAACACCAAAGGTTTCCGACCATTTAGAACAATCTCACAACGATTTTTACTATCAACAGGTTTGATTATTGTTTTGCTATCGTTACGGAATTTTTTTCTATCTGGTTTGTCGATAACGATTGCAATGGAAAATTACCGTATCACTCGCGAATTGCGTGTGATTTCCCATGATTCATTCCGCGAACCAAAATGGCGGCGCCCAGGCGGGTATGTAAAACAGATCTCAGTAGCGTAATAAAACAACAATTTGCCGTTGAAAATGTTACAAATATTTCTGTCCATTGTTGGTAACGATAGAAAAAGATGACGTTATCAATGATGACTCGTGTTCGATGATATTCTGATGTAATATATCGTGTGTTTGTACTTTTCAAATTCTCGGAACGTTTATTTGCACAACCAACACCGGTATTGCAAATGAAAACGAATAGAATTTAGATTTTCAGTTGATACTCTTGCGATCGTTATATTACGGACACAAATTCATTTGCTATCGTTATTTAGATGACAATTCATAATTTTGATAACGTTGTTAATGGACAGAAATGTTTTGCTGGTGTTATGATACGGACTGAATATATTATTGTGATAACGTGACTGATGGACGGAATACTGTTTGAAGGCTTTAACAAGTCAAATAATAGTATATTTGGACTGTTTGCACCAAAGGTATTTAAATGGTCCTTATTTAGTAGATGACCAATAAAAAATAAACATATAAATTGGTAAGATTCTGTGGTTCTGTTGCTAGTGTTATTTTGAGGACATAGCTTTTTTTGCTAGTGTTACACAATGGACACTTAAATTTGGGCTTCTTTTGACAAAAATAGAGGTAAAATTTTCAGTGATTTTCTTAGATTTTTTTGTAAGAACTAATTTTACTGCTGTGTTTGCTGCGGAAAGGATTTCCCATGACCCAGTTGTAAGGCCCCCTCCCAGGCAAACCTTGTTTTTCACCCCCTTTTATGGAACTAGACTGCATCTTTCTATCTTAATTTGTAGAATAAACTACAGGGCCTGTGAACTGAACATCCAATGGGTGTATTAACACTAAAAATTGTAAGGTATAAAAAATGAATTCTTTCTTTCAGGTGTCATACCAAATGGACACTTGTCTTTTTACGGCCGATGTAAACAATTTTTGGGGTCATAAAATAAAATTAAAATAAACTCTTCAAAATGAATGTCACAATATGTGCAAAATAAGATGTTTAATGTACTTTTAGCAATATTAATACATAACACACCAATGATATATAGATCATTGAACACACTTAATTACAGCCTACGAGGCAAAAAAACAGTCATGTTGTTACGACTTATCCCAGGTGTCAATGCAAATTGAAATATGAAAATTCCGACCTACAAACCCCTTCTTTTTAAGACCATGCCACCAGAAACAAACCTTTTTTAGGCCTAATTGCGCAAACTTATATTAATAAATATTTTTGAGGTAGGGATTTGTAATTTTATTCACTTTTTTATGGCTGGGTTCAGTTTGATTAAAAAATGCTGTAAACAAATATATGAATGCATATTGTTTTATATATTTGTGCAGAACTTAATACATACTGTACATGTATACATGTGCAAATCTTTGAATGCTGTGTCTGGCAAAAGGAAGCAGTCTAGCCCCTAAAAGGATATAAAAATGTTACCTGCCTTACCACCACTTTGGCTTGGCCGACACGGACGGCGAACGTTTTATTTCAGTTTCTGTCTACTATACTGCCAGAAAATTAAAATAATCTTTTATTGGCTGAGAGTGAGGATGAACCCAAAAAACCTTTAACCTAGGGGACTTTTGTTTTGAAATAATACAAACATGTATGAAATAAAATGTTCCCATAATAAAGGTTCATATTTTAGGCTGACAGACTATTGGGCATTGAATCTCAGAGCCCCAGCAGTCAGAAAAAACGAAATACCTCATCCTCAATGTGTGACACGTAAGCCAAACGATCAAAGCTGCTCGAGGAGCAACAGTCTGTGAGTGATAGTTACCTATAGATAGATCAGTGATTTTGAAAATTTATTTTATAAATGAATCTTGTTTGAGATGGTTGGCTACAGCATTGAAATTTAGACCATTTGCACAATTTTGCATGCAGAAATTAAGTTTGACCTAGATTTTGACTTAGTGACCTACCTTTTTTATGTCGAGCTACAGCCTCTGAATTTGGACCACTTGAACACTTTCGCATGCAGAGAATTCATGAACCTTGAGCTCAATTTTGACCTAGTAACCTACTTTTATGTATGATGTGTACAGTATGCAGTATACATCGCTAATGTTTACTGTTTTGTCACACATACAGTATGTTTTAAACTGTGTTGTCCTTTGATTCAAATGTCTTTAATAATTACAGGTTGATCCATCCACAGCATACAGGCAATGTCTAAAACAAAACAATCCAAAGAAATATAAGGCGTACCTAGATGAACAAAAAATCAGAAGTAAAGCGTACAGAGATGAAGTAAATTCAGATCAAGAAAAACTGCAGGCCCTAAGAGAAAAGGCGAAATTAAGGCAGAAAAAGTTTAGAGAAAAGAAGTTAAAAGAATGCGTTGACAATAATTGTGCAAAAACATCAACTCCAGGACAAGATAACTCAACCTCAAAAGGTCCAAGGACTAGAGCTGAATCTGTAAATCAGCGACAGAAATGGCGCGAGGCTAAAAGAAAGTATAGGGAAAAGCTTTCAACATACGAGAAGATGTGGATCAAACGGAAAGATAAGGAGAGAAAAACAAACTAAACACAACAAAACTGAAACGTTACCAAGTGAAAAAGAAATGAATCAAGGATTCAAGTCCAAAAATACAAAGGGTATTCCACTGTCATCACAGAAATTTGCACACTTAATCAAAAGTCTTGTCAACAACACTACCCCAAGGAAAAAGGAAGCTGCCCAAAGAGCCTTAGAGAAGAAATATCAAGTGGAGATGAAGGAATGTTCAACTGAAAAACATACAACAAATGTAATCCAGGAACAAACTGAAGAATTAAAAGAAGAATCGTCTGGTAATACAACGAAGCAACATAAGAAAATGAATGTGTGCACAAAAGGACAGCAGTATTACTATCTTCGACAGAAAACCTTGTGTAAAGTAAATCATTTCTTCATCAGAGAAGATATCGCAACCCCTCTCCTTCAAAAGCGATATGCTAGTAAGCACGGACCAGGCTACGTCATGCAAGTAACGCTGTTAGTTGCCTTCACATTATTCAAGAAGGAGAACCCAGATTGTCGAATTGGACTGACTAAATTCACGGCCCTAAGACCAAAAAACGTCCGGTTGTTAACCACCCGCCATTGGAACTACTGTGTATGTTTAATTTGTCAAAATGTCTCGTACAAATTGAAAACGCTCAACCGATTCCTCCTAGAGAAAATAAAAGATTTCAACCAACTTTTAGATGTAATACTATGTCCAAAAAGTGATGCGCAGCGATTTCATTCAGTAAATTGCTTGTTTAGGAGCTGTGATAAATGTAAGGACACAAAGTCAAAGTTGCTGTCATTTTTTGACTCCACAAATCAAAAGGTAGACGATTCCTTGGTAACATGGAACCATTGGGAAAAAGTTGTTGAAGACGGAAAGCCAAGAAAGGTATTAAGAACAAAGACAGAAAGTTTTACCGACATGTTTGAAGAGCTGTTAACCGATATTGTTCGGCCTGTTCAGGGTTCTAAGTTTGCGGAACATTTGTTTGTTGGCAACTGGCAGCAGCATCAGTTCTTAGAACTTAAAAAGAACTTGCCAAATGACTCGGTGCTTCTTATTATGGACTATGGAAAAAACCGCACTGTAAGGTATCAAGATGAACCAAAGTCTGTATTTTTTTACAGCACAACAAATTACAATCCATCCTGTGGTTGCATTCTGTCACTCACTTCACATTCCAAATCTTCTAGTAAGGCACTCGATTGTTTTCTTAAATGACGACCATACCCATGATCATCATGCTGTAGACCATTTTTTGAGAAGTCCCTAGAATACCTGAATGACATCTGAATCAAATTTTCCCAACTGTATGTGTTCTCAGATGGATGTGCCGGGCAATATAAGGGTAAAGGCAGTTTTGCTGACCATAGCTTGAAAAGCATACATGTCGACAGAAGCTACTTTGGCTCAGATCATGGAAAATCGGAGTGTGATAGGGAGTTAGGATCGATTAACAGAGCTGTTGACCTTGCACTGGTTGGTAGAAAAGTAGTCATTAAAAATGCTGAAGATATGTCCTCATGTTGCTCTACAAGTAATCTCTCCCTTGATGAGGCAGGATCAAAAAAAACTTTCCTTAATGTAAGAAGTGGAGAAGTCAACAGAAAGAGAGCAGTAACAAATGTGAAAACACTAAGTGGATGCAGGAAACTTCACCAATTTGTTAATACTTCAACACCTTACCAACTGAAGGTAAAGAGACTTTGGTTTAAACATATTTTATTGAGCAAATATTATCAACATCTCAATACAAATACATAATCAAATTTCAGGATTGGAACGGTAGAAATAAACTAATAAAGTTCCTTTCCCTGTTATATGTTTAATATGTTTAAACCAAAGAGACTTTCGTGTTATTGTGCAAACTGCAGAAATGGTCGAGAAGAAGAATGTGCAAATAAAACGTATACTGGAGAATTTGAAGAAAGAAGTTTACATCCAACAAATGCAGTACATCAGCTGCCAAAAACACGATCTACTTTTCAACCAACTAGTGAGGTACTCCCGAATACATCATCAACCATACAGCTGAATAAAAAAGGCTTAGCTCGACAGGAAGAATCAGGTGATCAGCATGCTGGAAAGTCAACAGAAAAACAGAGAATTCAGACCAAACCAACCAACCATGTCATCATGCGAAAAGAAAACCTCAAAGCAGGACCCGAAACTTGTCAAAACACAAGTAGAGGGTACACTCTATGAAAAAGTTGTTGGCTGCAGTACATATGAAGCTTTACAGCATTCTGTAATTCAAATGGAGATTCCACCACTGCCTCATCTTCCAGATGTTACATTTGCTTCTCATAATCGAACTATTGATGACACTGCTCTTCCTTTGTTGCCTGAGAATATGAAAGACCTTGGTTTATTTCCGTCTACAGTATATGGTGATGGTAATTGCCTGCCCAGATGTCCAAGCCTATTTGTGTATGGTAGTGAGGAACACCATTTAGAGATGAGAGCAAGAATTGTATGTGAACTCGTCAAACATGAAGACAATTACCTAGACAACCAGTATTTGAGGGAAGGGGCTGATACAGATTGTAGAACAAACATAGCCAAAATGTTTGCAATGTTCTCTGAACATTTTTATAATGCACAATTGACTGATTTAGCCATACAACGAATTTTTCGTGCATAAATAATGAATATATGCAATAGTGGTCGATACATGGGAATATGGCAGGTAGCTGCACTAGCAAATATTCTAAACAGACAAGTTGTTTCAGTCTATCGAATGTATGGCCGACAAACTGTAAGAAATTTTCTACATTTGAACCAGTAGTTGAAAAGAAAGACAAACTCTGATAAAGTCTTCATTATGTGGAGCAACTTAAATGGTCAGAACAAAGAGTGGCGGCCAAACCATTTTGTGCCACTGCTCTTTACTAGTACTGACAAACAAAATGATGGAACCCTTCTTGTCGAAGACTCCGAGGAATAGATGTCTCTTCTCATAGAATATGACGATGATGATGATGATTCAAGCGACTTGATCTTCAACAGCATCTTCCTTGACCACATTATAGAAGGACTGGAACATATATCAGAAGAGGTTTACAGGCTATTCATATTTTGTGTATATCATATCCATAGTATAGTTAGATATTGAAATTGTGCCATTCCATTTTGTGTTTGCGACAGTAGATTGTAATATTATCTTAACATTTGTTTATCTTTTCAGAACACTTACGACAAGCGACAAGCAGACCAATCGCATGTTACTGAGACGAAAATTGTGGACAACATGGATATTACCTCTGATGTGGACCAGATTTGTGCTGACCACCGTGTTCATGAGGTGTGTGTTACTCAGTAATTGTTGTTCTGTTAACCTGCTCTTATGTAACTTGTAAGTGTTTGCCACAGTAATGTAACCTCACCATATTGTCTTAACATTTGTATATCTTTTCAGAACACTGACAACAAGCAACAAGCGGACCAATCGCATGTTACTGAGACGAAAATTGGGGACAACAACATGGATATTACCTCTGATGTGGACCAGATTTGTGCTGACAACCGTTTTCATGAGGTGTTTGTTACTCAGTAATTGTTGTTCTGTTAACCTGCTCTTATGTAACTTGTGTTTGCCACAGTAATGTAACCTCACCATATTGTCTTAACATTTGTATATCTTTTCAGAACACTGACAACAAGCAACAAGCGGACCAATCGCATGTTACTGAGACGAAAATTGGGGACAACAACATGAATATTACCTCTGATGTGGACCAGATTTGTGCTGACAACCCTGTTCATGAGGTGTGTGTTAGACAGTAATTGTTGTTCTGTTAACCTGCTCTTATGTAAATTAAGCTAGGTTAACCCTTAGCATGCTGGCGGCGATATTCTAGTTTTTGCAAACAGCTTAGAACCAGACCAGATGCCGAGTAGCTCGGCGTCTGGTCAGGTTCCAAGCTGTTTGCCACTCAGTCAATATTTCCTCCCAAGTTTTAAGTAAATTGACAGGAAAAAAAGCAGACAACATTTTAGCAGGCAACATTTTTTACCCAGCATGCAAAGGGTTAACGTAATACTGACTATATTAAATGACTTGAAAATTAAATGCAATTCTTTTCGGTTGAAATGTGGGTCCACTATTGAGACGGAAAAACATGCTTTCCATTTTTTGAGCTTAGCAACAATCTATCATATACATACTCATGCAAACTGAATATTACAATACTAATTAATAGGTGCACAGTTGGAGACTTCATTCTTGCTAACTTTGGCGGCCAAAATTGCCCATGTATTGTAAGCCTTGCGTTATTACTGTTTAATTTTTTGTTCAAGTTTATAAAGTTGTGTTTATAATTTCTGAATGCAGCTATCCAGACTGTTGATTGTTGGATTTGATAGTTAAATCTGTTCAGATGGCAGTTTTGCATATCTATACATGTACACTCAGGTGAAAAAGTTTAGTCAGTGAAAATGCTCAACCTTAGATCATAATCTTTTTTTATGGTCATTTGTGAAGACTGCAAAACCTTCCTAGCTATAATGCTATGAGCATTCTGTAAATTGAGTGCCAAAGATGTAACAATCCATCCGCAGATTCGTATACCTCACAAGGACATGGATATATCAGATCTGCTGGCATAAACACTTCTCTCCCCAACATCATCTTATTGGGAGTGTATCCTGTACTTCTGGAAGCCGTTAGTGCTCCAGCAATTTGATGTAAGAACTGATCCCAGGCATTTTGTTGATTGGAAACAAAACATTTCACAGCATCCATTAGGGTTCTGTTATAACGTTCCACCTGTCCATTACCCGAGGGCCTATAGGCAGTTGTTCTTGTCCTGTGTATTTTGAGCAATTTACACAACTCAATGAACAATTGACTTTCGAAATTTGTTCCCTGATCAGTGAAAATCTCCAAAGGTAAACCCACTCTACTGAAAATATTTACCAACGCATTAGCTGTTTCTTCTGCTGATTGTGATTTGACAGGTACGCATTCTACCCATTTTGTGAATTGAACCATCAGTACATGTTGGTTTCCCTCTTCGGTTTTTGTAAGAGGCCCAAAAAATCAACATGTACTCGTTCCATCGGGCTTCCTGAGTGGAAGCTTGTTAATTCACTCTTAGCTTTTGTGTTTCGTTTTTTGCATTGACTACTTTCCGGGCAAGTTTTAACATATTCTTGTATTTTTAAGTGAAACCAGAAATATTTCAATTTAATTTTCTCTAGGGTCCGAACTTCACCTTGATGACCTGCCAATGGTATGTCATAACTGAGCTGCATTACTTCAGTTTTTAAATTATCTGGGATAACCAACTATCTATCCCCAGTTTTGGGATTAACACGCTATAGGATTTCGTCAGATAAAATAAATGTGTCCCGGTTTACCCAAAAGTACTTGGATTGGCAGTTCATTAAGAAAATAGCACACTCTGTGGGTGCTGATTTTTCCACCAGCCATAACCTGAGAACTTTTAAATCGTTATCTTTGATTTGCTCCTGTTAAACAACTTCAGCTTTCAAATCCCAAAATTGGTTGGGGTCAATTTGACCTCTTGTACTTAAGATAAAGGTACAGCTTCATCAACCTCTTCAACAAACGTTTCCCATGTCTTCTCTAGTTTTTGACAAAAGTGACAATCATTACAGGGTAGCTCCCCAAGCTTGGATCCCAACCTGTAATGGTCACACATTTTTTCCACTGGCATTCTTGACAATACATCCACATTTCCATGATTGTTGCCTGATCTATGAACAATTTCCGTATCATAATAACTCAATTCCTCTAACCAACGTGCTATTTGCCCTTGAGTTTCTTTGAATCTCAAGAGCCAAGTAAGACTATTGTGATCTGTTCTTAGAATGAATCGCCGCCCTCACAGATAATGCCTGAAATGTCTTGTCATTTGAATAACAGCCAACAGTTCTTGTCTAGTTGTACAATAACGCTGCTGTTCCTTAGTCATAGCAAAAGAGGCATACGCAATTACATGTTCTTCCCCTTGTTGTATTTGGTTAATGACACCACCAATGGCTTGCAACTAGCATCGGTATCTAATACAAATGAGTCAGATTGATTGGGTAAACCCAAAACTGGAGCAACCGTCAAAGCGGTTTTCAAATTATCAAACGCATCTTGATGTTTTTTCTCCAAACAAAATACATTTTTTTCCTGTAAGCTCATATAATGGTTTTGCTTTGTGTGCAAATTCCTTTTTGAACATTCGATGATAATTTACTAACCCCAGAAATCTTTCCACATCTTTCGTGTTCATCAAATCAGGCCATTCAAGCAATACCCTGATATTTTCTTCCGTGACCTGTAATCCTTCAGGTCCAACCCATCTACCCAGAAATTCTACCTTATGTTGACAAAGTACATATTTGTTAGGTTTTAGTTTTAACTGATAAGTACGGAACCTTACAAATACTTTGCGAAAGACTTCTAAATGTTTGGAAAAGGTTTCCCCCATCGGCATGATGTCATCCAAAAAGGACAAAAGTGTTTTCCATTTCAGGCCCCGCAGAACCAGATTCAGATCCCTAGAAAACGTTGATGGCGCATTACATAACCTAAATGGCATTCCTTAACCCTTATTTGCCAATAAGCAGAGTTCGCATCCAGTTTACTAAAGAATTTCTGTCAAACAAGCATGTCTATACAGTCTTCCAATAGCGGTATTGGATATACATCCTTAATTGTGATTGCATTCATGCCCCTATAATCAATGCACCATCTGACATCTCTCCTCCGAATCAGAACTGGTGCTGAAGACCACTCGGAAATTGAGGGTTGTATACCCCCGATGTTTTCCATTTTCTTTAAATGTTCTTCCTCCTCATTAGCAAATGAGACCGGTTTTCGCCTCATTTTTTTGTCTTACCGCAGGTGCATTTCCTGTATTAATAGAGTGTTCAATCTCAGTAAAGTTACCAAGATCATACTCTGATTGCGCAAACACATCTTGAAACTCAATTAGTAATTTGAGTAATTGTTGGTGCTCCCCCTCTTTTAATTCTACTTTTGATCTATCAAATAAATTCTGCAAATGTTTAGGCAAGTGTTTTTTTACTTAGAACTTTATTTTAATCCAAATTAACTTTGAATTCATGCTGACCCGAAATTCCTTTAGGTATTTTTGGCAGCACCTGTACTTCCTAAGCATTACCTATATGATATTTTTTCTTCAATTTCGCATGACTATTTGTAAGATTTACCACCGCCAATTTCATCTGTTTGACATTTGAATAAATGGTCTCAGGAATAAGTAATCTTTTATGATCTATTGGCTCAATATTAAATGTATTTAAAGGTCCCTTTACATTACACTTCACATTGACAATTGTTTGTGGTGGTATGACAGTATTCTTTTTAACTGTCACTTTAACTATCGCAACCTCTTTTTCAAAATGCTCTTTCATTTGGATCTCTTGACCACTTACTAAAATGTAGGACAATGGAATATTTATCAAGCCTTGATGCTTTTTCAAGAAATCTAAACCCAGCAACAAATTATCTTTTTTTGGAGCCACATAAAATTTTTCATCAAATTCATTATCACCTAACCCTATCTTAACTGGACATATAACTGATCCCTGCATTTGCTTATGTAATTTACAGACCTCAATTTCAAAGCAACGCATTTATCATTACGAGTTATGAATTTATCAGATAGAATGCTTTGAAACAAGATAAAATCCATACACGTTGAACGTCGTACTCCCTGACGCATGTATGTCTCACCTACCGCTATTAATTTAGATATTCAAGGTTTATCATTTATTAAAGTGATATTTAGTTTTTTAAGTCGATGGTATAAAAAATATTAAACTTATCTGCAATCGCTTTTAGGCGCTTACAGAATATTACTACTAGGTTTGGTTCGTCGATAACACGCATTCCCAACAAGCGTCTTATCCGATTCGCGGCATTTTAGTTTGTGCTTGTATTTGAAACATAATACAAGTGTATGTTTCATTACAAAACATTTGTTTGTCTTAGAATATGGTTGACGTATGTGCAAATCATATACAAATTTCATTGGTACACCATTAATGTTCTGCACTATCGTGATATGCCCATATTATTGGCAATATCATACAGTTGAGAGGCCATTAAATTGAAATAAATAATTGTTCCAATCATTAAATGAATATATATATATAATGTTTTGTCCGTAAAAAGATACCCCACAAAATAGCTGCAGTGTCCTTGTGGATGGGTATGTATAGGGGAACAATAGAAATCATAAAATAACTGAAATTTGATTATTATATAATTCCCCTGTATATTCTATGTCGGGATCCTCTACGCCGAGAAGTGTTATTATCTCAATTTTTAATCTTAAACCAGCTACAGTTGAATGGCATGCTGTTTTATGAAATTGATTGAAATACTTGGCTTTAACACGCACGGAAATAATATGTTTCCTGATTTGAGGGTTAATTTATTATTATTATATTGATATATTTGCATCCAGAAGAATAGTGTCTACCTTCAAGTATCAGTCCGTGCATTAGAATGTCGGTGCATGTTTCAGATATCTGGTGAATTGACTAGACAATGCCGACATTGAATATGTTCGTCGTCTTCCTTGAATGCTGTACAGCGGTAAAATCCTCATAATATAACTCGCTCAAGGTGTCACTTCTGAACTACATAGTCTTCATACTGATTTCAAGGCACAGCGCTTAGTAAGAAAAAACAAAGTATCTAAATAAAAACTCTTGGTCAAGGTTATGGAAAACTGCAGGTTTGATAGATTAAATACGTATATGCATGTCTAAAAATATCAAGTAAGCGTGTATCACGCCCATGGAATATAGGGGAACATGGTCTGAACATGTACACTTTAAATATACTCCAACTTGCACTTTACATAGTTGGTTATACAATTACTTCTTAATAACAATAAACATCAATTTGATATATGCTTAAGCGAAAACATCAATTATCTATCACAAATGGGGGTTTTTAATTTAAACGGTAAATAGATATACATATCGCGCATCATTGAAAATTTGGATTTAGCAAAACAACACAAATCCACACTCGAGCACAACAACCTGAACCTTTGAGTATAACTAAAAAGCCGTTAGAGTGTAAGGACGCTTCCATAATCACTCGAAAACATATTTGCATCATATTTATGACTCGTATAATCCCACAAAACTATTTCAAAAATACAATGAACAACACAGAGACAAGCCATACCATGCCAAAATAATAGGTATGAAGACCGACTGAAAGTTAAATTTGTGTTGGTATCGGCGTGTACTGAGAAATGTCTGAGGAATTGTTTGGTGTATTGTTAAATACTTGTAGTGACACCCACGTTTTTATACATAGTTTTTATACATACACATGACTTGCACTAGGATCATAGTCAGGTTTTTACCAGTTTTATTTACCAACGTGTTAAGTACGTCTAAAAACACATTACTACATGTTTATGTATCAACAAAAGAGAAATATTTACAGCAATGTACTAAACTTTTATCTGTTTGTCTAAACTATATCTGAACGATAAAGCACGATATTTTCGGATCTTGATTGAAATAAGAGATATTTTGTTTTGTTTAAGAGTGTGTAAAGTGGTTCCTAATGAAAATGCTGTCATGTCCTATTGAGAAATAGTTTAAAAATAACAACCGTAAACATTGAGCAATCTCTCTGTCAAAGAACAATTCAATTTCTGGTAATGCAGTTATGTCATGTGTATGCTCCGGAAGGATGAGACAGCATTTCCTGTAAAACTAAAAAAACAATTCCTGTTTCAGGAAGCATCGCACAAAATAATGCAAATGGTCTGTGGGAGTGGGGGTAAGATTGTGTATGTTAATTATTTCCTAGCGTAATAAACATACTGCAATTCTAACTCATCGGCACTGAAAATAAACACAATAAGTTGACAATGACAATGGATACCAGTACACATTTAATTCCCTAAAAATGACGTTTTTGTCATGTTTTAAATACAAATAATGAATCGAATCATATTCTTGGAGGTTTTTTATTTCAGATTAAGCAAAATGTAGAACGACTTATGAAAAAACTATACAAGAGAAACTACATCGTCGATATACGAATTTGTTCAAACATGTAAATACTGTTTGTAAGTACAAACAAGAGGTTAAAACTACGTATCATATGCATTCACCTTTGTTTATGTATACTCAGAACAGGTGCACCTCGTTTATTAAGTTAATATTAGTATGAAGTCGGTACCGGTATTGTCCCCAATCAGACATGGACCGTTGAATATGATTTTTTTCAGGTCAGTTACAGTCTGAATACAAATTTATTTGGTTATAGCATGGACAGTCGTCCTACACCAAATCGTTCATATATATATAGTTTTCTTGCGAAATGAATATAAACAAATACTTGGGGTTTGGATGCAATTTATGCTTGATTAAAGCGATTGTATAACAAAATTACAAAGTGCGATTTAGTTTCTCACCAGAGTAATTATAAAAATACTTCCGTAGAGAACGGAAACATTATTAAATAACGTTTTAAACAACACCACTGTATTAAGAAGACATAATAGCACCGCAAGTGTAGTCACTCTGCAAAGAATATAATAACAAAACACTGTTTTGACTGGCGTAAGTGTCTATATGGATCCTAGTGCAAATTCATACAAACTATATCAAATATAATCACAAGTCAATTTTGTAAAATTCATGCTTTTAGATGCCTATAAAGATTTTAAGAGATTCATTTAAAATGGTCAGAATATTTTTTAATTAAAAACAGGTTGATCTTGAAGATGAGTTAATAATTAGACAATCTCGTCAAAAAGAAGTAATTTAATTGTTAAAAGTACATAAGTAGTCACATTACTATCTGCCATTCATAACAACACATTGAAAACTACAGACAAGCCCTGAAGTCGGCAATTCAAACATAAAGCTTTTTCAGAGGCCAAATACTAGATCCTCAATGCTTATAAGACATGTATAGGTGTATGTCTCTCATTAAGGTTGCATCTATCCTTTATCGTCGTGCCTTAAAATAGGAGCCTTTTGCCTATAATTTCATTGTTTTAATGGTATTGAAATATAGGTCACAGTGTCAAACAATAAAAAAAAATATTATAAAGGCCTAACCTTCTACACGATTTTCATCCAACTTTGTACAGAGTTTGTTTTCTGACATAAAGCCAATGTTCTTTTGGGTTTGTAGTTCCGCCTGCTCTGGTGGTAATATATGAAGCTTCGTTACAGCTTACCAATAACTGAATAAACTCTGTTGTTGCTATGAAAGAATGTTATGTAAGAAGACGAAATCAAAGTAGACATTTATTCAATATTTTACAATGCATAAACAAAATTGTACTAAAAACCATGCATTGATGCATGTTAGGTCTGATTTGTCTATCGTTCAGTGTATGTAATGCATTAGCATTTCGTCTTAATATCGCTATTAGGATTTCCCCTCTGTACTCTTGTAAAAGTTTCAGTTTTTGTTTGTCTGCCGGCTTTGTTCCTGTCGTTTCCATTGGATTACTGAATGTATTTATAATAATACCATATAAGAACCCAACAACTTATAAATAAATGATACCATTGTCAGACTTCTTTCGACACATTTCTCTCTTTTCCTGTGAAGATCGATCGTTAAGCAGTATGATCTTATTAAGTTAGAGTAAAAATCTCGGAAATTACATTCCAATAGCGACCACCTTTTCCAGAAACATCCAATAACCATGAACGCAATATTCACAAATGCGGAAACATTTAGAAAAAACATTAAATGTTATAACATTAAATATCACCGTTATCTGGTCAAATCCATTTCATTCATTATGTTTTGGAGGTCAGTGATGAACAAGTTGATCACATATAATTTACAATCTTAGTTTTAAGAGTTTGTGGTGCTCGTACGGGAACTCTTATATCTAGTTTAAATATATTTATTCAGAAATAGTTTAACATTATTACAATCATCACAACTTGCATGCACTTCATGTTAAAATATGACTTGTTTGTATTTGCTTGATTTCCATTCTGTCGCATTATTTAAGCATCATCAATCTATCATGTCGTCTTTCAAGATTAACGCTTAAGGTATTACTATGGAGTCTTTGTCAGTTTGTATCGTCTTAGTGGACACATTTGGTAATGAGTCGACACCGGTTTATCATGTTAAATACATCTGAACAGTTTGTGCGGACATACTTAAACAAATGGGCAGATCATTTCTTACATGACAGATCACGTATGTTTCTTTAAGTATATTTCCTGTGAAACTAATGACATTTGAAGACAAATATCTACAATTGATTCGAATTTGATGATTAAATAAACATATACAACATATTGCTTAAATCGAAACAACATTTATTTCGTTTAGAAGCAAAACACTCGAATGTTTAGACAATAACTATTGAAGACAATCTGATTAATACCAAATAATTTACCATATAGATTTCAATAGGACGGTGTTAGATATGTTGGATCGTGCACTCCGGGGAAATTGTAATGCAAATTTACACTGTTAACATCAACAAGTATGTATCTCAGTTTGTATGCTTATTCATAATGTTCATGCTTCTGAAAATGATTTTGACGAATAGAAACGTGTTTCACATATTGAAACAAAGATAATGTAAGACCCAAATGAAAACGTTCAAATGCCATTAAACAAACTATATATTTATTTGTGAGTTATTTTTATCAAGTTTTGTCTACCACTATAAGGCTTTCAAAAAGGTCCCAGACTCTAAGGTATACAATGCACAAAACAGTACAAATGAGCTTTGCATTTCATTGAACCATTGGCAATAATGCTTAATTTGGTTGTCTGTTGACCCCATATATTGGTATCATCAGAAATGATTTTCCCGACTAATGGCCAGTAATTAGTTTGTATTCAGCGCGAACGTCAACATTTACTGAAAAGCAGAGGAGCTGGGCTAATTGGTGGCCATTATAAACAGACACGTTATCCAATATCCTAGTTTCGCATAATATCACTTAACAAAGCAAACAGTTAAACTGATTGCTCTAGCATTGCAGACAATTATCAGAATTCAAATTGAAATATTTGAATAAGTTATTTATACTCAAATTAACTGCATGCGTCTGCAAAAACGTCTGGGAATGCAGATGAAGTGGCACGTCTCATTTGAATAAATACCTTTTGGAAAGCGAACCAACTCTTATCTGCGTACAATTTTGTTTTATGACCGTATAATATGATTTAACTTCCTTAGTGTACATTCCTTCTCTTGATATTATGCGCGTTATTGTTCAATGAGGTGTCTAGGTCGATGCCGAGTGAACTGTACTGGTTGTTATTCATGTGTTAAACGCTGCTACAGAGACACGCTGTAAACGAACTCATATATGTGTGATTTAATTGCACAATCGTGTCTTCGTCAAAATTTTTTAGGTGAGTTTACATCCAATTTTTATCATTCTTACAAAGGTAAGGAAATTTAAATGAGCATGATGTAAACGTTTTGTGCGTACTAGATTCACAACATGTTTAAAAAGAGATCTGCAAAGTCACGTATTACTATATAAGGTACTACTTAGTAGAGATAAGCTACATATTACAAATAATAAAATCACATTAAAAAGCCTGTTATTGTCTTTAAAATTGCAACATGACTTAACGATATAATGCACGTATTTTAATATACCCTCAAACATGTCTTTCAAGAAGCTTCAAATAATTCGAAATCCGAAAATAAAATCAGAGCCACCAGAGTATCATTTTATTAGTCCAGAGTCTGAGGGCATTCTATTAGATCGGCAGTAAGTTAAACAAAACTATTGACAAAAGAAAATTGACAATTATATTCGGCTATGACATTTTCCGGCGAATATATTATTTGGACGCACGAAAAAATAAAACACTTACGCTATCGCAGTGGTAACGAATACACCCATACGAAGGTATTGTGTTATGAAAATATAAACATGAGCATGTGCATTAAAAATGCTTATTATAAAATACTCTGTCAAGTCAATAGCTTTTGTTAAGAAATATAGGCTCATACCTCTGATAGAACAGCGTGTAATATCACAGAAATTGCGGGTTAACAATTTCCCATGATGAACAACATTGTAATACTTTTTCCAGCCACCCGCAAGACAATATTTTGTGTCGGAATGAAACGGGATTTAATTAAGTGAATTAAAGTCCCCGGATGTATGTATCTTGAATTGTTAAAAATAAATCCCGTCCTTAGATCGTCGTTTCACAATTAAATGATTCTCAACACCCAAATACCTTAAATGGAAGTAACGCAGGACATTGAATAACACCAGCAGTTTTGTAACAGAAAGGCTTTTACGTATAATTATAATACTCTCATCGTCCATTTGTATTCATGGAAACCATGGAGCTTTACACACTAGATGCCTGATTAATCATGTCCTGTAAGTCGCCTTTAAACAACCGCTGATCGCGAGAATAATGGTGTACTTTTAAGTTTTACTGGGAAAGTAATTTAATTATCAATAAATGAAATGCTTCTGGTAGCTGGATTTTCCAATTATTGTTAGATTTGCGTGTGATTTGTATTTAAACCCAAATGCGGGATAAAGTAATTTTAATTCTTTGTGTGAGATATATCATTCGTACTGAATCTTGAATTTAGTTGTCTGACGTATGTTGTTTTCTTTCAAGGATATAAATGTTGTCAAACACATTTACCACATCATTTTCATTGTACCTCAAGATTTAAAATGCACTAATATATTCGCTCGTAAAGTGCTTTAATACTTCATACGGGCAGGAGTTACATTTTTATTATTAAAGTTCGTTAAGAGAATCGATGAAAAATTTATTAATAAACGTTTTATTTATAAGATACAATCATAACATACTTGTCACAGCAGTACAACAGGTCTTCCAATAACAAAAGCATTATTTGACAGCTCAAGCCTTGCAAAAAAAAATGATATGATATTTTAAGTCATAACTCATTTTTCAGCTTCCATTATTCGTAAATACCCTAGAGAACATACTTATTGAATGTGGTCAGAATATGCAATCAGGCGGATGTAAAACTTTAGCAAGCCAACATCATTTTGAAAAAAGAGAAGTAAAAATAATCTGTGTATGAGGCCTTATCAGCAGGTCATAAATAAAACAGTTGATCGCCCTCAACGTTTGTTTCACTCCCATTCTCTTTTGCTTGAGAGAAAGCGATATCTGTTGACGCTGCATGGTCATCCAGATTTCATTAATTTAAATACACCCTGAACGATTAAATCGAGAAATTGTACTTTCAAGTGTATCACCGTTACCATTAACGGGCGCTTGTTAGTGGAAATAGTTTTACAACTTACCCAGTAATCACAAGTTATGCGAAATAATTGCGTACAAAATTTACCTTATCATTTTTTTATATTTCTGCAACTAATTAAAGTTGCTTTTTGTCTAAAGCTATTATAACACTAGCGTTTGCATTCCTGGTCACTATTTGTATCAAAGTGTTCTTGGAAACTATGCAAACATACGAAATTTTAGATTAACGCGTACTTTGACTAGCCAAATTGCGTTCATATCCCCGATAATGACATCAATCCCGCAATTCATTACTGATATTTACACCAATAGTGCATTATTTCATTCAAGAATTGATAAAAAAAAATAGTGACCAATACACCGATCGAAAGACAAAACAATGCATTCTTTTTTGCGCTATGTTACTTTAACGCGTATCACACCTGGATTGACGATCAATCGAGCCAAAATACTACTTGCGTTTGCATTTGTGGTCACGTGATTTTTTTGTTCATCACCCGTGGAAGTAAAACGTACAAAACAGCACAACTATTAGTTACAAAAAAATAACGTGATAAGTCTGGAACTGTTCAGATTCTTAACACCTGTACAACCTCAGCCAAATACTTCAAGACGATTACTTTTTCTAGCAATAATGAAGATTTATGAAAATAAATTTGCTTGAGGAACATCAATGATTGCGGTATGCGGTATTTACATCTGGACATCCGATTATTGCTGAAATATTTCCCAGTCAACAGCCTTCCGTTTACCAATATCAAAAAAGTAAGAATATGTTCACACTGTGTCGAAGAATTTGAACTAGTTAAACTTAGATTGCAATACTGATTTTTTAGAATTAGTTATATAATTAATTTGTCGGTAAATAGTAATGTTTTATAAAGGTACATTTTCTTTGTCATCAAAAAAATAAAATTGTTTTGATTTAAAATGGGCAAATCAGTAACTCCTTTTCCTCAGAGTATACTAGCGTAAACGTGAAGATAATCGTCATTCCTGTCGCTATTTTAACCGGTTAACATCGGGAAAGAAGTAATCACTAGGAACTTGCTTTTGTACTGTACACACTTGCTGACCAGGTACCTGAGAAGTCTTGGTAAAAAGTGCCTTGTCAAACCCTAGTTCAACAGTCTAATAGCCTAGTATTAGTGATAACTAGTGGATAAGAGTGAGGTTGTGCACATAAACTGGTGTAAACCCCCAGTAAATTTACATTTTACTGACCGTTCGAAGGCGGTATCTAACAATCCTTGATAAACATAACTAGTTTTGTATATATAGTATGTATGCACTGTGCTGTTTGTGGAGTTTTGTGCTGTTCTTCCATGTTTCTTGTTTGTGATTTTATGTTCTATGTCTTTGGCGTTTACCCAGTGACATTAAACCGGATTTATGTTTAAACTTTTGGCTACTGAGCTTACTTCTGTAGCTTTTCGCATACATATTGGCAAAAGAGAATTACGAACAACAGCATTGTCTCCATACAACAGGTAGTTGCCTGTAAATTGCAAAAGTAGAAGACGCAAAGGGTAGTCACCACTATCGTCGGCTCCATATCGTCGAGACACCCATATTGTACTAAACTGCAGATCTCAGTGGTACCTGAGTAGCATCGGTGAAAAATGCATTGTTTGATACCAAAGAATATATAGGACCGATTGTTCAGACTTTTATTAACAACGTTATTCAAGTCATCGTTATTGACTTTCATCACAGGCACACGTGTGATATGCAGTATTCCTAGCAAGACTTTAGACGGTAGATTAATCTGGTTTTTGTTTTATTTAAATATATGAACTCATCAGGAACTATTTCTCCTTTAATTATTCACGACGATGTCGTTAATAACGTTATCTATACTTTAACAAACTTCTTATTAATCGGTCCATCATTACCAGGCTTAGATATACAGCGTTTTGAATATGTATATTTTTCGGAGTGATATACCTTTACTGTATTTATCTCGTTTTAGGTTAGTTTGGCATTTGTCAATTTAGAACGATGACACAAAGATTGACGGACAACCATTTTTTTTTCGTCATGAAACAGTTTGTAGCAATTTTTTTGTTACTTTTAACCCCAAAAAGGACAGTTACACAAAGCTTTCCTTAAGAGTGTATGCTCCCTGACGATAAGAATATATAGTTAGCGACTAAACATTAATTATATATATTGAAAGCATATTTTTAATTGCATCTTGTTGCAAAAACGTCGACACAATATTTAAATTTAACAACAGACAATAACTATAAACATTTTAATCTTAACACTTTGGTTTGAAACATTGAGAATTACCGTTTTAAATAGTAGAAAATGAGGGATCATCTCATTTTCTGAAACCAGATGAATACACGCAGGCTTCAAATGCATTGGAAACACTAAGTGATATTGCATTACCATCTTTGCGCCTTCCACAGTGCATAAGTTAGCTTGAAGAACTAAAACATAAAACCTTTTTTAGATAGATTTGAGGTTCAATATTTAGCAAGTGTAATACACACATCCTTTGCAGTATACCTTGTTATACTTAAAAAATAAACAAACTTTTCGTAAGAGAATTGATCCGATCTTTGCTCAAAAAGCATTTGCCTTTATGTTTTTGTGTAAAAATAATCAAGACTACCCATCAAAAAATGTTGGCGGTTCCATTTTCCAGAAAGGTATTTGCATGTTGGCTACAGGTAGTGCACTCATTCGTTTTTGTAAACTGAATTATTGAATATCGTTCTTATTTGGAATAATATCATAAAGAACACAATATATTTCGGCCCAAGTAAATATCTGATAAAATGTTGTTTCTAAACAATTTGCTCATTTACAAATTCAAATGACAACAACACATCTTGCAAAAGATAAACGTTTTGATCTTGAAAAAGACTGTTCCTCCGAACTAAGTAAAACACGAACTTTTGAAACATTTCAATTTTTGGCCTTCCCGTCTCGTTTGCCTATTAATGTCAACTCCTCAAATATATGTAGTCGCATACGGATAAACAAACTATGATAAGAAAGTTTTCAAATGGAGAAAAATGAAGAAATGACTGTGTTCCGATGGTTATGTTACCATTATGTCATCATGTTTCGGTATCATTGTACTGACGTTGCGAGTTCGAAAAAAAACTAATTTGAACTCTAGGCCCTTATGTTTAACGTAAATTACATTAACAACTTATGATGCAATTGATATTAGCCTATTCAAAAAAATTTATTTCGTTGTTTAAATCGCTTAAAAAATGTTAGTAAATATTCAACTTATCCTTAATAAGTTATATCCGTGGGAAAATATTCAATTTTATTTTTCTGCTTTCAGAAATGTCTACAAGACATACTATAGCCTTATCATTAACCTCATACGGTCATTGTGATCGATACTGCGCCCTACCCTATAGTACAATATGTCAAATGCCCTAAACTAACATAAAGGAAACAACAAGATTTGGTACAGAGACATTGTATATAATTTACGACGGGATGGCTACGGAGGTATTTGATATATTTTAAAGAGCAACTAGTATCCCAGACCTGTCGAATTGACCGATAAATGGCAAATAATGGCAACTGAGTCATTCGCCTGCTGCTCTACATTGCGAATTCAATCCCATCGAGCTAATATTGACTGAGGTCAATAAAGCCATTTGCCCAGACGAAACAATAGTTTCAGGTAGAAGCCTGTATATGTTGATAGAAAACATAAAATAACCATATCATCTTTTATTGAAATTTAAAACATTGATTTAAAAAAAACCACTGTTTTTCTTTGCTGATAGAAAAAATGAAGGTATTACCTCCAGGGCCACCTTATGATAATTTAAACGACACGCTGGACGAATTACTTTCCGTTTTAAAAAATATATTAAAATTATTTGCAAGCTCAATAAAAGATGTACTTTAAAATTGCTATTCGGTCGGGTGTGTAAGATCATAGAAAGGGTCGTTGTTACCAAATATAGCGAAATATATCCTTTTAGCACATTTAAAAAGACTGATGTACAAAATGAAATGTGTGAATAGCAACCAAATGTGGAAACAAACGTGGGGTTGCATTTGTCAACCTAGGCCATACAAACTAGTTTTAGGCCGAATTAGACATGTGTTCTAGTAAACTCATGTTCCACTGACCGTTCTAAGGCCGTAAACCCATCATTAATTGGTAAATCTGTTGATCTGTTTGTGGTTTTTGTATTAGTGTAGGAGATGTTCATTCGTGTGTGTCTAAAGTTTTATGTCTTATGCCTCTAAACATGGATTATTGTTTGCATGTAAGCCTACTGGGTATATACCTATAGTTTTCATTTTACCATTTATATACAGCAAACGCAAGTAAAACACATCTTGGATCAAGGTCAACGTTACTGATAAAAATCTAAAACAATAATATCAACCTTATACATTTAAATGAACACTCTATGTATCCATAATTAGCGTTTTACAATCCTGCAATACATAAAGACGAATATGCCACTTGTGCAGTATTAATATCAATAAACATAATAAAAAATTCTCTGCACCGGCGCACGTAAATATTTCCGAGTTTTGTCTTATTCTTATATGACTTTAATTCTAACGTCATTGACAGTTGTTTTAATTGAGGTTGCAGGTGTTTTTTACGTAAAATAAAACATGGCGACGTTATAAGACCGCGCGGCGCAGCGAAAGGTAATTCGGCTGTGTGCTGAGACTGGGATAACACCACTAAAGACTATTTACCAACTGAAGATATGTGAGAGATTTAAGAATGTTTCAAGAACTTTAAATTTCAAGTGTCATTGGCGGTCTCGAGCGGATGGACACGGAAAAGCAGAAATCGACGCGTCCGTAATACATTATTGCAAAATTAACCGAATTAAATAAGACCTCGGTTCATCGAATCCTTACAGACCCCCGATAATTGAGGAACATGAAGAAAAAGAGAGATGGGTGAAAGCGTCGGTTGAGATTCTCGCGCAGATGGAAGCTGACGACTCCTTCTTTGACTGAACTATAATTAATAACGAAAATTTGCTACATTACTTTAAGCCAGCAGGGGAGCTACTGTCAAGCGATTGATGCCCGGAACTCCTACTCCAAGGCTCGTATGGTGGAATCGCTTTAAAATCGCCAAAAACTACGATGGTCGTACACTTTTCCGACAGATGAGTAGTCCTTTACGATTAACCCCTATTCTAATTGGTTTGATTTTAAATATCCCTCATAAATATATTGAAGATACGTATAGGAAATCAACTGGAAGATAAAAATCAAACTGGAATGAAGTTTCTTTAGCGAACCAAACGATTATTGGGCATATCTACCAAATGTACCGAGGTATTACCCATTATATATATATTTATGCGAAAAGCTACAGAAACAAGCTCAGTAGCAAAAGGTTTAAACATAAACCCGGTTTAATGATACTGGGTACACGCCAAAGACATAGAACGTAAAATCACTAACAAGAAACATGTAAGAACACCACAAAACTCCACAAGCAGCACAGTGCGTACTATATATAAAATGTATGAAACTGGATTAACATTCAATTTTTTTTTTTTATAAAATATCAACTTTGTAATGAGATGCAAAGTCTGCATACATTTACTAAAAGTATATCTATATCGATAGGATAGAGATACGGTGTCAAATTTCAGTAAAACTACTTAATTGTTAAATTTCCTTACATCTGTCAAAGTGACGGCTTACCTCAGGTTTTGGGAAGTGATGAAGTAAGAGGTAAGAACGTTGATCTTATGTACCAGACATATGTGCTTATTAATTTTAAAGTCCCTCCGTGCGCGACATAGCTACTGCCCAGACACGACCAATTACACTCCATTAGTGTGTATATCTGCAGCATTCAATAATGATAAACCTGTAAGAATGACCTTGACATTTGTGCTTTCGTGTAATTAGGTGGTAAGCAAAGTTTGGTTTCGATCAGAAAGGTATGTCGACAATCTTATTATATTTTGAATCAAAATGTTCCCGACTACCGAAGCAGCAATGTATTGTGGTTTCTTGGAAATATATTTTCAAATAAGAGAGATGTTCAATAAAAAAGTGAAAAACAGGGCAATCAATTCACGTCCTGGTTACAAAACAAAATCCAAACGAAATTATGACATTAACAGAAATGACCACAGAATCACAAGACATTGTTGATGGTGTAGTCTTGAATACTTTGGCACAATGACGTAATGGTCTTGTAGAAAGACATCTCCGAAAAAAAATGAAAATGCCTTTTCAGCTGTCAAGGTCTGATCAAATCTTTATTCGTAAATTGTGCTCGATTCCTTGTTAAAACAAGTATTTGTTTCAAAGGAGATATATATTAATTTAGCCATTTATTTGATGCGTAAAGCAAAAGAACACCATATATAATAAACTAAAACCTTGAGGTCCAAAATAAAGGAGCGACATTCACATTAGCGACCGAATTGTATTTCTTGGTTATTGGTAAATTCCTGCTTTGTATAGAAGTTTTATTCCATTGCGGCATGCTTTTAACATTTTGATATTCACATAGTGTACTGTTTATAGGCACAGGCACAAGTTTTATAATTGTGTATAGGTAGTTACGTAGAACTGTTGTAAAACAAATGATAAAAAGTTACACCGATCAATATCATTGCTGCTAATCTAATATCTAGGAGACTGCCATGCCCATAACACCAAAAACTTCGTAAGTGAGTGTATATTATACTCATTTCACTATTGATTTGTATAAAAATATAAAACGCCACACTAAACACAATAAGTAGAATGCGAAGATGTTTTGCGTAAGATTGAATTGGGGTGGGGTGTGGGGCTTTTAAGTGGAGGATAATATAGGACGAGACTCCTTATATACTTTTTTATCCCTTATCCTTTCGAATACCGCTACCGTACATCGACGCGCTACCGTAGCCGCCTAATGCAGACCAATTTTTCAAGGGTGCTGGTTACCGCTACTGTTTTACTGTAGGAATACTGTAGACGACTGAAACGTACTGAAAAAGTAGGTACGTCCAGTTCCACAGCCGCAAAATGCACATTTTCCACAAATTTGTGGTACGTTTTTCATTAAAATAAGAAGGATTGTGAATTTTAAAAACAGCATTAATACGCTATGGTACTTTGTCTTAGAAACAGTTACTACACTACGGAATTTCTTTCAAATATAATAACCATGCAAAAATAAGCAACGGTATTTCTTTAAAAATCGTCATTCAACATTATTCGCCTCTGGCATTTGTAAATTTGCTTTAATAAAACAGCATGCTTATGCTTTTCCTCTTGTATCAGAAGTACGCTGTGGTATCACTGTTAAATTTAAGAAATGAGCAAAACTGCGCAGTGGTATTACTGTGATATTTGTTTTAAGGACTGTCTGTTAACTTCGATAAGGTAGACAATTCATGTTTGAATTAAACTAAATCAGTCACTTAAGTGCACTCTGGTAGCGTTCTTGAATCTAGAAGTATGCAAAACTACGCAGCGGTATTTCCTGTTTTAACATTATACGTAATCAACATAACACAACCCATTTCAAAGGCGACGTTGCCTTTGAAGGTCATTTAACGCTAGTTATGCTTCCTTTTAAAACTGTTGAAATATATGCTATAACTTTCTTATAAATCCAACCGGACATCTATTACGTGATCGCTATAAAGTTATCATGGAAACCATAGTGACTGCAAATATATCAACAGAACATCCATTACAAAATAGCTGTCACAGTTGCCATGAAAACCACTGCAATAGACAATAAACCAACCGACAAATATCACAAGGTCGCATCAAGGTTACATTGGAACCACAGTGACCCCTGTTATGAAAGTTGTATGGGAAAGGAGCATGACTTTATACAACATGCTCAATACATATCAGTTGATGAAGCAATGATCAAATGTCACGGTCACCATTCAAGAAATGTTGGTGCTCCGTTCGTCATGGGGTATCTCAGGAATTACCAGGAGTACTTAAGTCGAAAGATAGAAGTAGGGTTGACTCAAACAGTTGTAGAGAACTGAAGAGAAAACATCACATGATGATCATGTTGTATTTGCCGACAAGTTTAAAACATCAGTATCTCTGGCGTTTGGAAAAAATCTATACATTCGTGTCACGCATTAAACACCGGAAGGACATATTGGTCAATCGCAAAATCAGTCCAATAAAAAGAGATGGCAAAGTTAGGATGCTCAGCAGAGGGGAACACATGGCATGAAATATTTCGGACCGGAAGCTTATGTCCACTGCATGGGAATAATCAAAAAATGTGTGCAACCCGATGACAGGTTTCAATCCTATTATAAATAGCCGACAGAACAAGGTTTTGACGGAAGATGTAAATACAAATTAAAAGAGGGGAAAAACATGCATCAAAGTTATTTTTAATTAAAAAAGAACATGGGTGTTGTAGACAGTCAACATTTACAGTGTACCAACACAAAGTGCTTATTTGTGGACCTAATTTGTGTGGTTTGCCGTGGACTTCTCGCTTAAGATTCATTATGTATAAAGCGTCAACCCTCCGGCTACCTATAAGCAGTTTGAGAGAATGGTAATTTACAATGTATTACAAACATGCCGTAGAATGTTAAATAGTAACCATAATCAGGTTTAATAACATATTGATCGTTGCATGTACCACCAAAATGAAACATGAACAACATCTTTTAAAACCAATCAGCTGTTTAATGGTTTATGTTTCTGTTGTTAGGTTGCATAACAACTTATCGGAGGGAATAGCACACGTATAAGGAAATCCAAACAAACAAGCGACATTTTTAACTTGACCTCTTTGGCAATGTGCAGTGCAAAGTCAGCTTGTACGAGTATAATTCTAATGTTTATAAAATAAAACTAAAATGAAATTTTACTAAAGGGAATGTTTTATTTCGTATCGTGGCATTACCTCTATGAAAGGCCGAATGGAGGTCAAGTCCAACAAGACTATGGCTCCAGAAACACAGAGGAACGGGAGACAACAGCTCATGTATGTAAAACATTTTCAATAATATATGTTTTTTATATAATTGCATTTTGAAATGACCCTTAAATCGAAACAATGAACGGTCTCTGAAGTTCATAAAAATGCATACATTAAATTATTTCTACTGTTTAATGGCACATCTTGAACTTAAGAGTCTAGTACAAGAAAGCGCCGTTTAGATCAATCATGTATTAAAATAAATTTTCAATATAGTATTGATGAAATAATCATAACAAAATGTTGTTCAGGTGTCAACATTTTGTTCCTGAAGGGACGAATAATGTTTGTTCTAATGTTTTTTTATAGAATTTAACATTTCATGCTTAAAATGAGGACATATTTTTCGAAATTACACATATACAATGCAATTGTTGCTAACAACGTGTCTTTATAACAAATATTCATCAATATGTGATTTCCTTTTACAGACCGATGATATTGCAATGCACAGAAACTCCACTAGACTCTGTTGTCGTTTCATTAATCGCATGCTGTGATTATACTGGTGTTATTTCCCGTGACAAATCTTGCGATATTTTTAGCAATATAATAGTTACAGTCAAATACTTTGATTTTATGTTTTGGTCTATGTTTTTCTATTATATAATTATGTACATGTGTTCTTTGTTGAATGGAGAAAAATTATTATCATTATTGATATTGTCATGTTTGATTTTATCCCTAGGTATCCCTCAAGTTCCTATGATGTACATAATTGCACTATACGTTTTATAACCTTGATGTATGAATGAATAGTGGATCCGTATTTGGATTTTAGTCCTTTTAGTATACATTTATATAGGAAATGAATGAACATGTGTGTAAAATATCATGATAGAGAATTGTTATTTTAATTCCTTTCTGATTTATTTGATAAAAAACATATTGTTTTGTAATCGCTCTATGTATGTGTAAATACTAAAATGTACAAAAATATGTATAATATAATGAAAACTACAGGGACAAGCCCATTAGTTGAACAGTAAAAAATAGGCCCTGTTAATGGGTACACGTCAAGGACCCAAATAACAATGAACTAGAGACACAAACATTGTTACACCACTTCTTAAATCATAAGTTTCACTTTTTGTTTTATTACTGAATTTTACATAGAATGACACGTGCCTGGAAAACTGTGATAATGTGATGTCTGCATTAAAATTAAGCACGGCTTAAATAGCGTATTTATACATACATAGTTTAGTCACACATGGCATTCCAGAGAGTGTTTATGTTGATTTTTTTCAATTTACTCCGATTCAAGCACACACATGCATAATATGATTGAAACAAAAAAAAATCGCAACGTTGCCTTACAAACATCTTTTCAAGCATTGTACTTCTGAAATATTTGGAAAACCTTTTTCTACTACTGTAGTACAAAATTGCTGTTTTAGAAATACCAAATATTAGCCGTAGCGTATTTATGAGGAAAACAACAGACATAAATATCGAGTTACTACAAAAGTTAAAACTGCCAAAGTGTGTCTAAATACATATACCTGAACTGTTTGTACTAGAACTACCAGAGTGTACTAATGCATAATATTATCCTTCACGTGCTTAACAAATTGTTCAAAGAAGTAATTCCTATCTACAAAACTCGCCTATAGTAGTTTTATAAACATTTTAAAGTAGCCAATACCGAAGATGAAAATTACCACAACCTACATATCACAGGATTACCATTGCGCTGTTTTGCATGTGCGTTTACCTACTGATGATTGTCTTCAATCAAATTACTACAACACACGTCTACAGTTATTCCTACATTTGTTCAAAATTAATCATATCTCTAGTGTATTAATGAGAGTTTTGTATTTTTCCGAAGTCAACCAGAGCGTAGTTATGCCGAAATGTCATATATATTAATGAGTGAATATTTTAATTGTCGTTACATAATAAAATCAATAAAATGCATTTTATTGTATTAATGTGTCTATTAAAGAGTTTAAGTAAAAGGAAAAATGTACATTTTCACTAGAACATTACCTAATTAGGGATAATGTATATGTCACTAATTCGTGAAATGCAAACTTGATTTATAAGGGTGTTATGTTATATAATTTTATGTACTATATAATGTTTGTAATTAATTTCTTTAATTGTGTTATAAACATATACTGTTTCGAATTTGATAAACATTTTACTTAATTGCTAACGCATTTTAATCGGGAGATTTAAGTCTCTGCTTTTAGCAAAACATGTACAAGATTATAAAAATAAGCGGTATTCCCACGCTGTACGATAGCGGTAATCAGAAGCCGAAAATTTGAGTACGGTTTACACTGCTGTGGTAGTTCGCCGGTGAATGATAGAGGTAATGGGGACACCCGAATTTAGGGTCTGCATTAGGCGGCTATTGTAGCGGAAAGGATATGCCCTCAAAAATGTCCCTTCACACCAGTTACCGTGTTTTTACAATGGCGTAAGAAAACGTGACGATGACATAAGGTATAATTAAGTAAATGCATTGGCTGTCATTTAGGCAGCATTTGTAAAACAACAACAGGAAACGTCGTGTGTTATCTCTTTTCTGTTACAGGAATAGGATAATGTTGTTAGGAAATTATGTCATCGTCACTTACCATCGCTTTCGTCAAATCAACTTACTTGAACTTACTTGTTAAAGCATCAATGCCACTTAGGATTAAATAATTAGAAGAAAAGTGAGTACATAACTATGATGAGTCTCTTATGATGTTAGATGAATCCCCGAGGTCCACTGGATGCTTTATTAAAAAAAAAATGTATGGGAAAACAAACGAAGTTCCAAACTGGTACACTGACATACTATATGTAAATGAGGCAGATGAGTATGCGAAGCATAGCATCATTGTTGTTAAGTGAATAATCACAAATAGGTACTCGTTCATGTGTTTGATAAATTCACTTTTTGTGTACATTATGCCGTAATAAAGTGGGGCTAATCATAAAGAATGTTAAAACTAAGATACTAAAAGCTGGAATCATTCAGCAAATATAGATTTTTACTCAAATATCCTCTTTCAAAATCACCATGTTTATGCTTTGTTGCTGCGTGATTGGTTTATTGACATTATACGTATGTATGGTTAAGATTTCAAAACATCGTCACTTTGTATCAGAGAACTCGTGGTCTAGTGGTTCGTGGACGTTAAGACTGTTCTTTTTCTAGAGTTCACCGGTGGGGGGTTGCACCCCACTAAAATCAAAATATTTTAAAATACTATAACTGTATTTTTTCTGTGATTCCGATATCATAGAGTACAATAATGATAAAATAAGTGTTTTCAGTTGAATTACTGGGAAAACTGTTTAAACCTAAAACTTCTTAATTAAAAATTGCTAATCATTAGTTACTATATAGATATTAACATAGCATTTTAGGAATTCAAAATGTCACGAGATACGCAAATTTCGTAAAGAGGTTGCATGCGCTTAATTTAGATAATACTTAGCTTATACTTTCAGTTTGTTGCATTTTGTGATCGCATTTTTTTATTATTCTGGGGGTTAAAAAAGTAAAAAAGGTTAATAGAATATACATACAAAATATCGAGTTTACATCACTTAAACATAATGGGAATTTAAAGGATATGACTTATAGTATTGTAAAAGAAGGGTGAAATAAGTATAAATAAACATTCTCAAAACTAATTCAAAATCAGCTGAGCTAAACTAATGCATTGATTTTGGAAGAGATATTCTGCGGAAGCACCAAATACTACCAAAGTTCGAACATGAAAGAAACAGCAGTCTTGCATTGTGTGATTAAGATCGTACAATGATAATAAATAAATAAGTAAACTAGATGACAAGCTCATAGAACGGAACAAAAACAAATTAAATGCTTTGCCCAATTGCAGAAACTTCTTTTCTGTTCTCTTTAATATAGTTAATGCGCGCCAATCCATCATCGTTCGATAGCATTCTTTTGGAACCTTTTTAACACATACACATTTAAAAAGTGACTCATTCAAATCCAGTGGAGGTTCTAAAATACGGGCTGTCAAGTATGACGACATTATTGATGACATGTAAACTCTACTTTAACCATCGATCCATTTAGAAGACTCCTATGAAAGTGTGTACGATTTTCTTATGTAAATAATAGGATATTATACACGAAAGCGAAATAAATCTTGTTGTGAATGATACATAAACAAAACTCGCTAAAAGATTGTTCGGAATCACAATATACATCCAAAGTATAATGTACCCGCAGTTTGATTGAGACTGTTCATTGACAGGTATGCTTACTGAAGCACTGTCTACCGAACTACTTGCATATAGAATACCACTTAAGTCAGTTAGTGTATGATGTTATTATTTTTAATTTCGAGTTATTTAGCTTGGCAGAACTAATACAATACGAGCGTCCTCTTTGAGAGGCCATGAGAACGTTGTTGCAAGGATCTCACCAAAGCGGGTTTACATTTATCATGGGAACGACTGTTGGTCTGCTAAATAAAACAGTGTAGTTTGGAGAAAAACATATTACAGTGGACATAAGAAAGATGAGAAAGATACTTGAGGACGATTCACCTGATTAAGCTTATCGACAACCATTGCAGGGTCGTCGATTCATAATGCAATTTGATGATTGTGATAAATTATATCACAGTTCATGTGTAATATAACTTGTACATATACATGGTTGTTAGCAATTGATAACTGCGTTTGTTCCACATGTATGTCCGAGGTAGAGACATTTAGGTCAGATTTTAAATAAAGTGTGTATTATTATTGTTTCAGATGGTTGACTCACTCAGGGAAATTTAAGTCGATAAGACAACGTAGGCGACGGCGGGAAACGAACTACTGGTTGGTATACATGCTAATTGTAAACAGGCTATCACCATAAAGTAACACTGAAGTGAGATCAAGCAACATAGGACATGGCTATGGCTCCATCCGTTGACTCAGGACACTTATGACTTGGAATTTAAGTCTGTTTATTTCAATGGATGACCAAAACAGCGTATTGGTATAGCCTTCCTAGTTAGTCGGTGGTCCGTCTACCTGGTTAAGTAGAACATTTAGCAAATTTTCTCGGTCTTCTGTAATAATAACTTCAGGGTGTCGTTGACGACCAGGAATCGAAAGAATGCGTAACGTTGAAGAAGCTCCTCATTCAATTATCATGTCAACTTCGACACTTTCATTGAGATAGACAGTTGAACGGCAGCGGCCCATCTGCAGAATACGATATTAGAAGTGGTAGTTAAGACAAAAACATTATATTGGACCTTCTTTCGATCTTCGAGACAGCCTCATTGTTGTTTTAATGTAGCACATAATTCTGCTCAATATCGAAACAGTAAAATGCGCAAAAAACTTCTGAAGAGGCAATAGGTTATCACACTGACCTTTTCAACCCGCTAGAGCTCAGCCTGAGCCAGCTGAGATTCCTGGAATTCAGATTACCAACCTGACCTCTGTGGAAGCTGCATTTCGTGAATCAGTCGAAGGCATCAATGTGAGTGGCAAACCTAAGTAACCTATTCAGCTACCCGTCCGTAGAGATAGTACCATGCTCGACCAGCCAACCTTAATTTGTGATAGCCGTAGCTATTAAAAAACACATGTAGATTTGATCATAGCTGTAAGCCATGAAACACAATTTTAAACTAAAAATTAAATGACTGTATCGATTGGAATTTTATTAACTCACACAAAGCTGTGTTTCAAGGACTTTCTTCTATATTCAATGTCATGCCGATAAACTCTGATACGGGAGGCCCTATCATATTCAATATTAATACAAACTGGAATGTTGAACCAGAGTGTTTGTGGTGATGATGACCGCATTATTAAGAATCGGAAGACCATTTGTTTGTCAATAGTTTATAAATAATTTAATAGAACTATGAGTACAGAACAATTGTTGTAGGTTTTGTATAGCTATATATCCACAAAATTAATGACAAGAGACAGCACATTCATAAATGATGATGACCATTAACTTAAAATTGTATTATAACATGGTTGGGTTAAGAAAATATAAATCAATCAAAAAGTTATTATTAATGTAATTAAATATGAAAACGTAAGGACGTACTCAACTTATATAGCTACTGCTTATGCCTATTTGCTATTTAGGATTGTGTTTGTCTATATACCCAGGATAGCCATGTTAATAAGCATACTTGATAGCAAAAGTTATATACCATTACTTGAACTTGTAGTTTTAATAATTTAAGGATGATAAAATATGTTTACATCTTCAGCATTGTTTGTTTATTTTCTAATTTGTATACTACATGCATTGATTGATATTTTAACGTTATTATATATTTGTCCGCAGAGGCCACATTCTGTACATAAATCTACGTTTAAAATGTTATGAATACCTGGCAAAACTATAGATACATAATTTGCAATATATGATTAACCTACTTTACAGCATTGTCAACAGACGTGCAGAACCAAAGGAACCAAATTTTACTAAATTAGTTAGAACATACAGCAACAAGTATGTTTATCGTTTAAATCGTTAATTCTTAATTCTCAATGATTTATACCGGTTGTCACAGTCATTCGAAAACCAAACCAGCATGTAACGCGATAACGCTGTTGGGGTACCGAAATAACATATAAACCAGGCGCTTCCATTTATCATTTTTTGTATGTAACTGTATGAAAAGAATGATAAACCTACGTATTATTGGAAAGTATACATTTAAATTTAGATGCCAGACTAAAACTGGTCCAAGCTTGTGGCATGTATTCTGAATTTTATCCATTCAGAACATTAGGTTTATTGCCTCGATTTAAATATGTGTTTGTCATGTTGAAAGCATTAGAGCATGATGTCACCAAGTCTTTTTCACTTTGTATACAATAAAAAACTCGGATTGACCTATGTAATTTAACAGTGTACTAAAGTTTCCTGATTTAAACAGTGAATAATCATACAACCCTCAATTAGGTTTTGTTGACATTGAACCAATCTTCAAAGTGTTAACTCAATGTTATATAAATGAGTTGGCTACTGTATAAAATACAAAATATGCCGTTCATGAGTTTATAAGATTATAGGTAAATGGCTTGCAGCAACCAATCATTCACCACTTATAACTGGTATTATCATTTAAGATTTGAAAGCCTTCATGTTGTTATCATCAACATGCTGGTGATATTCAAATTCGTTTTTCATAAATGTTGTTGATAAAATTCTGAACTGTTGTTTCCTGTGCAAACGTCCCCATTTTCGATGTCTTAATTGTTTAAGATTCTCAATTTCTCTATTTAATAACAGAGGAAATATTGAAGCAAGTTGATATTCCTTTGACGCTCTCCGAGTTGTCATGTTATAATTGATTATATGAGCCCGTGGTCTTCCGGGGATTTTCACCCAATTGTATGGGGTATAACAGTGTCAAAATAATGTTTTGAATATTAAGTGGCTTAGTTAAAAATGGCAACATGAATTAAAAGATACATTGTCAAGAGAAAACGGGGTGTGCCTTACAATAAAGAGCGTGTATTTCAAGATTCAGTATATTGTTGATTGTAGTTTCATTGAAGAAAATAACCTATCGTCATGATAAGGATATCAAGAAAGAGAAATTTTATTTCGAAAATACAGGCATTGTTAATGAATTTGACATTTTATATTCCAAAACACTCCATTCATAAAACGACAATTTCCCTAACGAATTATTAAATGTAAGGTAGCTTGGTTATGTTAGTTCTGCTTTCTGACGTAAAGTGCGTGTAAAAACCGTACAAACAATTCGAAATATTGAACAACTCATTTAGGGACGTACATTATACAGAGATGTGAATTAGATATAAAGTTGGTTAATGATATGTGTGTGATGAATTTTTTACGTATTTCATATACGCAATTATAAATATAGCAATATTAACTGAATGTATATAGGGTTAACAATTTAACATAGATTTAAACAGACTATTTGAGGGCTAATCATAATAAATGGACATCTTTATTTGATTTTACATTGTTTCTGACTAGTTGAACAAAGGCATGCGAATTTATATCATTAGATTACGTATTGCTCAAAAAAGGAGACAGGATGAGATATAGAAAGCACAGACCAACACAACAGTTTTTCAATATGGTATATATTGTAGATAAAATAACATACCAAAAACACGATGAAAATCGCTTAGGATAAGAAACACAGAAAGAAAAATACTACAGGTTCAAATAATTTACAATACGTATGTGAAAAACTACAGAAACACTCTCAGTAGCCAAAAGTTTAAACATTAACCTCGTTTAATGGCACTGGGTAAACGCCAAAGACATCGAAGACAAAAACAAAAAAATCACAAACACGATACATGGAACAACAGCACAAAACTCCACAAACAGCACAGTGCATATATACTATATAAAAGAGTAGGTATGTTTATCAAGAATTGTTAGGTCCCGCATTGGAACGGTCAGAAAAAATGTAAATTTACAAGACAACTATTTACAAAGAAATATGCCGAAAGGAAATAATTAACTATGTTAACAAATAAAGCGAATTGGGAAAATAAGAGTTACACGTTACTATGTATAAACAGGGCGTTGATGAACCATAGACGATTGTATGTAGTTATTTATAATATCTAAGTGATGTACAAGGAAGGGGGTCTAGCATGTCACCGCAACACTGTTCCCCCACACACATATTTACTGTCTATTTAAAATCTATTATTGTATTCAGTCACATCGTTAATTGAATGTCGACACTCGGCTACGCTAAATTATGTTCAATATTAAGGCACTATGCAATGTTAAAATAGACAATAAATGTCTTCTATTGTATGTAATTAACACCTTTATAAACCTAACTAAAGTAATACAGTTCCCTTTCACATAAATGACGTGATGTAAACTTACGTTAATGTATTGCCTATAGTTAAGCTGCTTTGTTTACAAATAAATCGGAAATGATCAGTATTTCTATTTCCCGTAAGATTAGAGCGAATGAAAGATTTGTATCGCACAATGTCGCTCCTTCTTTATTTTGCTTGTATCAACATATGTATAGTGATCATATTGTTTATAACAATAGACAGATAAAGACAGAAAATATGGACCCTACACAATACACATGCATAAGCATTGCATGTTTTTACGCTAAAACAATCATTGTATAGCGTCCTTATAGCGTTGGTAATAGCAAGTGTTTCTCATCCATCATCCGCTGATATTCCCCAACTGCGGGATGTCAAATATATGTCAACGTTATGGATGTCGTTCAATTCTTCTCCTAAATATGGAACCTTTTAAAGGTTCAATGCTTTAGTAGGGTATTGGAACACCAGTACATCAGGTTTTTTTTCGTATGTTTAAATTTAGAGAATCATTTCGAACAAAAATGAAATATTGAAACAGAACGCTACGGAAGCAGAATGTAAATTCCCACTATACACAATTTCATTTCCAACTATAAACAATGTAAATTTCAACTATAAACAATGTAAATTCTCGCTGTAAACAATGCATATTCCAACTCTAAAATAAGTAGGCTCGGTATGATTGAAACCATTCAGTGACAATACATGTCTCTAAAAATGGTGTAATGCATATCGACTCATGCGATAGTTGTTTTTCAAGAATCACAACTTCTACTAAAAAGTATTTGTACTATGATATATAGTAAAATGTATCCAGTTATTCGTTAAATGATAATTTAAAAGGGAATCAAATGATCTGCCTTGTGTGGGTAGACAACCGCATTGCATCCGCGGCTGATAGAAGGTGTTCCAATCCACTGATACGACATTGTCACATTGATATGGTAAAAATGTACAATTTTAAAGAGTTAGAAAAAAAAATAATGGTTATTCACTGAGTTCGATAATTAAATTGAAATGGGTTACAAATATTTTATTTTCACACTTGAAGTTTAAAAATATAATGCATTCGTATGCAAGCGTTGAAAATTCCGTACCATGAATGTTTTGTACCGAGATATATACTGCGAACGTTTCGTTAAGACGTCTCGGAAGTTTGTACCAATTTTGAAATTTACTTAGTGTTATATCACATAGTGGTTCGACTCAATTCTATGTAGTTTTAACATATTCCTCAAAAGCAACTCAACAAAATGTTTGAAATGTTTATAACTGGAACAAAGAAAAACAAAGCCAAATACTATTGGAGAGTTTGTAATTTTATCAGTACAATGTAATACGCGCAGAAACACTGTAATGGTGGTTAGGATATCCTATAACTTACGTTGATGATAACACTGAAAACAGGTCGCTAATTAAAATAGATATCGACAGCGGAAGGTTGGTGATAACATTTGGCAGCATGTTCCAAACGGAGTAAAAGACATGATGCTAATAAACATAATTGTCGTACCGAGTTGAAGGTTTTGCAAGGTTGTTACCGCTTAATAAGTTATCGTGTTTTAAACTGCAAGTCATGCTTGTTAAGCATTCTGCTGTGATGTCTACATTTTAATTTAAACATAAAATGTCTCAATAAAAAGTTCAAATATACAAATAGTAAGCATTATCAAACCATTAAAAAACAGGAACTATTGTAAGATTGACAAAGGAAAATGGGTAGAAATTACATAACTGTTTCTTGCATAATTGAACTTTAAGTTTATGCAATGTCTCACTTAATCCATTCCTTCAAGCTTATTTTGAATATAGTGCGGTTGGTATGAACGAAAACAATTAATACATCTGGTGAAACTGCTTTATTTTACGCAAGGTAATCATTTAATGATAGTTTAAGAAGTCATGAAGAGCCATACAATGTCACTATTGTATTTACAGAAGCTTTATGATATTATATTCTAACTTCTTTGTTGCATAAAGGCACTAAACGTTAAAAGCATTGACAGGAATTATAATAAGAGCAATGTTCACTGCTGGTGTTGCGTTCAGCAACACAGGGGAATTCGGTTTCGTGTTGCACTAATGATGTAAAACAAATTAAATATAATACATAGCAAGGAGGGAAGGATATTGATGTATTTTTTAAGCATTTTCTGGTGGTGACTCATTAGCGTGATTGGATTTCTATCATCGATAGGATAGTTTCCCGAAGCGCGTATTGCAACCGGGCAGTTTCTCTGCATGCTAGAGTTAAGGTTGAAAGTAGACGTACATATTGCCAGTACCTAGCTATGTCAGTTTTAATATATATCGATATGTAAAATTGGCAGTAATATCAATGTCGCCAGCCACGAACATTCTGCATTATAAAATCATTAGCCAGCATACCAGTTTTTTCGTCTTTCGGAAATAAGTTATTGGGAAATTCTTTCTGATGGACACGACTTCATATATGAGTCTCATTAAAATTTATACAAATGAAATTGCTAATTCAGTTCACGAGGGAAACTTATATCATAATTACTTATATTAATTAGTCAAAGTACATACATCCCTGATATCAATCATATAAATGTTGATACTATAAATGTGAGATTATTTGGATATATATATATTTATTTTAAAATAAAATGCACAACTTACATGGCAATTTAAACTTACAGTTACAACCAAAATGTAGAAATAGATAGAGCTATGTCAATCACGTTTATATGTTAAGCATAGCACTAAAGATATTTTTAAAAACTCTAATTATCATTGTGATCTTAAATATATATTATTGATTAACAAAGGAAGCATCTTAAACACAATATTAAGGAAATAATTTGAGTTACATAAATAAATAACTAGATGAAATGATGGGAGTATATGAAGCATTGACAATACTAGCAAATGAAATCATTTAATTTTAAGTTAGTAAACTTACAACATATCAGATATCACTGTAAATTAAATACAATAGTTAGTACAATCTGATCTTCAGATTTATTTAATGAAATGTTGAATATCCCAATTAATCAAAATATTTATCTATTTGAATGACATTACATGAACTATTTGAAATGTTAAAAAATGATCTTGAGGAGAAAAAGAAAATTAAATCATCGAACCGAACTTAAAAGGTGCCTCTTGACCTTTAAGCCCCTGTCGTCATGTGATAGACATCCAAAGGTTAGGTCCATTTAAAGTAAAACATTTTATCAAAATACCTTTGGCCTAAGAAATTGCAAACCTTTGACATTCCGACATTAAATTATTTGCAACATCGTTCTTAAATCAGAACGTGGTTGGATATTTGTGATCTGCGCTGATTGGGTGTGTAGACTGATCTGATCCTATATTTATAAAGGGGAAGTTGGGAATTGATTATATATGCATGACTTAGTGTTATTTGTTTCATCTTTCCTTATTATGTGGCATACCATTTATTTCTTTAATCGTGTGTCAAACTGTTGAACCAAGCAGATGATATATAGTCTTAGTGACATTAAATAAGGGCAATAACCAGAAGATTCTTGGTGTTATTTTGGAGGATTTCATGTTTATGATACATCAATTGTAAGCTTGCATAAATACCTCGACATAGACTCAAAGGACACATAAATTTCAATGATAACTCCTTGATATTTAACCGTGGTCGTTGATTCGATACATTGGCCCTTACGTTTAATATCCATTATCCATTATTATATGCCATATGGACTGACATTTTTATCGTTGTTTGGGCCCAAATAGAGTATACTCAGTTTGTTCCAAGATACAGGGAAAGCTTATTGCATATGAGCAGCTGACTAACAATGTTAAGGTGATTACTTTATTTATTTTCATTTTACGTTTACCTGACGAAATAATTGATGAGTCGTCTGCAGAAAATTAATAACTCGTAAAAAAGGTTTTATTATCCCGTAAACTCATGCGTTCCTTGAACCAAACAACAGTTTTCCTTGAACCACCCAATGTGGTTAACCCCACAAAAAAGTATGTTTCATCAGAGTCTTTCATTAGGTATTTCTCAATAAAGGCGTGTTTTGCAATGTATCTTGTGCTCTAGTTGATGTCATCTTTGGCTGCCGGCATGGACCCTTTAATTCCGGTGAATGTGAATGTTTTGCAAAAGACAGTTGCAATAAAGATATCCTTTACTAACACCACCTACGATCAATATACTAGTTATGTACGGCTCCCTGGATGTAGCCTGCGGTATGCCATTACTTATATACAGGCCAAATTAGTCGAAGAGGTTACAATCTAAATGGCTTATTGAGATTAAACGTATTATAGTGCACCTTATTCAGTTAAATTTATAATAAAATTCAGTATTTCAATGGAGAGGATGTCCATTAGTTTGATATCATAACATAAACAACAATATTTATGTTGTGTTTTTCCAATATGTAACTACGTTTGTATATGCATACAGCGGTTTATAATATGACGCGGTTTACTTCCATCCCATGTTATTCTGCATAATTTGTTTTACTGAAATAAGTAAACTTATTATGATTATGTGGAATGATATAATTAGAACTCATGCGAAACAATCCCACTTGGATTCAGAATGGATGGCGCATTTGAACCATCCAGCTTTCAGATGGTTGTTATTTTTGTTTAAAGAGTTTATAAACGTTTTCCCGCATTATCGCATGACAGCGCCGTGGGCCCCATCACGACTAAAAGTATATTCAAATGCCAAAAGAATCATAAGCTATAGAGCCTGCTATTTAATCTCACAATGAGACTATCCAAAGGTTCTTGTATACATATATCCTCATACAGTGTGCATTACCGTCAGCTAGCTGTACGGGGACATCTTATATAAAACTACTCTTTTTGCACCGGTTGCCGAACAAAAGAAGTATCATTTTCTAAAAACTGAATCTCCTGGTTTTGTCTCTGCAATTGTTCCAAATTGATTGGCAAAATGTATTCTTTGAGTTTGACAGTTTATCATTTTCTTTGAAGATAAGGGAAAGCACAGAACATACAAGCAAGTACTTAAAACACCGACATGAGCGGGGTTGTTTGTACAGATATGACAGTAAAGATTTGTTTTATAATTTACTTTGATGCTAACGCTGACATAATGTCGATAATGAGAATGATTGTCCACAACGGCTTGCTGATGATAACAAATGAAGGAGAATTCTTAACTTTCAGATAGATATTGAGACGTTATCTCGATGAAATTAATATACATCGATCTAATATTTCGTAGTATCTACTATTATTGAACGGTCTAATTAAGTCCTTTTTAATTGTTTCATAAAAAAGTATTCCTGTTTTGTGCATCCAAGGTTCGCATTTTTGTGTGAAGGTCGTTCTATTGCATTACTAATGATGTTAGCAAATATAAATGTTATGTCACCATTACCAAGTTCAAGTATCTCGCAAAAGTATAATGTATGACTGTTGGCTTAATTCAAAGAACAAAAATCAGAAAGGTACCTAGCTAGAGTGCTTACGCGAATTCTTATTTATAATTTTTAATTTGCTGTACTATGTTCTTTTTGCATTTCAAGCAGCAATGTTATTCGAGGGAAAAGCATTTCTGCTTAGCTGCTGCTAAAACTAGGTCAATATAACTCGAGTGCATGGGGATAACCTAATTGATTTAAATTACGAATGAATGCCCAGGGTCTGACTACATGAAGTATAATAATCAACGAGCAATTACTTGCATGACTTGATTCACAACTAGTTTTATGATGCTGGATACTCGATCGTGTTTGTAATTAATCACGTCTTATTTTTATTTAAGGAACTTAAGAATTTAACAATGCTTTTATTGTAATATAAATTTTATTTTGCATTCATATTCTAAGATGATACAAAATAAAACGTTGCATCCAAAAGTTTAAGTGATATTGAATTTCGTTGTTTACACTTCTTTAGTTTATTGGGACACTGCGGATTTTGTGAAGGTCGCAATACAAGTATCTGTTAGTTTTTTCCAAAGTCGTTGACAAATTTATATTATTTCTGTACTTCTGTAAATGTTTATACTACAACTACCAATAAACGCGCCCATTTCTCATAATTACAGTGTAACATATGATTGATGTAGTCCTATTATTTTACGTTGTTCTTCTAATAGAGCAGACGAAATCGAATAGAATAATAATCATACGGGATATTACTTTACTGTTTTCAATATCGCCTTCCTCCGAACAACCGAGATTATCATAGCCAAGCATTTGTAAACATCAATGAAAATGACTTAAGTATTCGTAACCGACAGATGAAGACGAAACACTCTGATGAATTCGTCTTAAAGACAAAACCTCGTGTTATGTATGAGCATTTAATTTTGTGCAATAGTTATTTCCCATCGATAACAGTTTTTAAGATAATGAATATTCGTTTACTTTTCAACGCAACAAAAACGAAAACAAGTAGGACATAACTTACGGCATAGGAGTGATATGACCCCATTGAATATATTCTATATATAAATTGTGTGATAAATATGCAAATTAGGTAACCGCATAACAGAATTATGCATTCATACGTACTTTCAAAAAACATAGACAAACATCAGAAACGAGGTTTCACATGAAATCCAGTCCGGGTCAACAAACTCAGCTCAACGTTGAAACAAATGGTGAAGGAGGCTCTGCTTAAACCAAACAAACGACTCCCTGATCGCAGCACTAAAAACAGATGGACGACAATGTTCCTGCGAATCAGATTATCCAAACATCGGGACACAAGAAAATGCATCTATAAGCAACTACAGCCACATAAATTCAAATCAAGTATTATGCATTCAGTACTTTAGTGAAGATACACCGTCTTATTCAATGCAAACATATCAGTTAAGGCAGTTCGCCAGCAATGTTCAACTTCATGTTTATTAACTTTTTATGGTGGATTTTACAACATTTTTGTTGCTCCAATTAAGGGGGGAATTATTCATGTGCACATCCATCTAAATGCCAAAATTACATGCTGTAATCCACCAGCTACAAAGCGAATTTGTACTGACGTGATGCTGATAAACGGTCATTTCAAACTTTAACCGCCAAATGACATGTACACACTCGCGAGATTACTAATGACGTCACTCAGGTATACCATTCCTCTTATTATTTGCTTGATTTAAATGGATTTGAACTATGTAATTTCGTTGTTTTTGAATGATACCTTTTTAAATCGGTTGCTAATTGAGAAATAATTTATGTTTATGTATTGTCATTTTTGTGTCGGACTATTTTCTTCATGCGGATAAAGCAACTTAATAACACACATTGTAAATATTCGCACTGATAGTTATGATAGTGATTATGCTGATGTGTATTTCGGATTTCTTTTGACGCACAGGTATACTTTTCCATTATCGTTTTTTTTTCAAGTATGAACAATGCTACAAAATCAAGTGCATGATGACCATAAAAGACTGTTTAGAACTATTCAGTAACTTAAACGAGAGTAGGATGAGTACATTATCTGTCATTTGTAACACATTTGTCATAATTTATGGATTTTTAACGGTTGTTCGACCATTTACCTTTTTATTTCGCAATGCAGAGATTCTGATAAATGCAAATTAGTGATATACGATCATGTCCGGCTGACAAATGTTCAAAAAAGGACTGAGTTTCTGTTTATATCATGAAGTTTAACCGCGTGGTATGTGCGCCATGAGAGTGTTTGTATGCTCACACATTACCTAAACCCCGCAAAGAAAAGAAACATTTTATCTGCATTACACAATTAACCCATATGAATACCTGACTATTGGACAAGCAAGTTCTTAGCAAATGTGTTTCATTTTGGTCGAAATTGCAACGGAATGTTTATTAAATTAGCCCACGGTGATGTTTAAGCCATTCGTTATTGTCTTACAGACTCGCGTCTCATGATGTTGAAGTTGGTTTTAAGGTTAAACTTACAACTATAGAACAACATGTATTTGAGAAATTGAAACTATCTGGATTTGGTATTAATTAACAACTAAATTGCAAGAATTTCCTGATTTGAGTAAATGAAAGATACTTCTACGAGTTTGTAGGGATGATGTAAAAAAAAAAAATGATAAATTCAAATTCAAGCAGCATTCCGATTCAAGACTGTGGACGAGTCATGTGTGGCATTTGATGATTATACTTTCGCTCATTTGGGTGCTTAACGTTACGTCAAGAAAACAGCTCCTTCTCTGATCCTATAACCAGTAAAGTCTTACGTCCCCTTTATTGACATCTGCAATCTTATTTAAACCGCTTTGTAACAATTAATTAGTTTTCGATTACTCCTGTTTTCAGTATTGAATATCCGTCTTCTGCTAATTGAGATGTGTTCTGATTGACGCAAGTTAAGGAATTTGTAAAGGTAGAAGTGGGATTCGGAATATGATTATATTTATAAATTTACATGTTTTTGACCTAATCCTTCTCTATACTCGTTCGTATCCTAGTCACTTTAGTAGGGAATTTCTGAAATGAAAATTACAGACATAGACTGAATTACAATTATCTTATGTAATACAAAATGTCTCTGTCAATGATAATTGATTCCTCTATATTCAAGCAGAGAAAAACACTATCTAAGAAAAATGACATAAGTTTCCTTTGTTGGGTAGTAATTATTTGTAACAAAATGTATGGGACGAAGATAGATCCACGCAGAGTTAATTGCCCTAGAACTGTGTTATTAGTTACGGAATAAATGAATAGCACTTCATTGGCGCATCATTAGTCCTGGAACATTCCTGGACATGTCATGTAGGGAATCCAAATCCAAATGGCCAATAATTTAAGGGCCTCCGATTTTCTTTTTCGTTTTCAGACAGTTGTTAAATCCCATTTAGTTCCACGTACACATCTGCTACCTGGGTTTGGGGGCATGTTTTGCAACACAGTCATAAACAAAATAAACACATTGAAATCAAACATGAACATGCCAATGGTATTAATGGGGCATCAGTTTTTTATTTTATTTTTATCTTAGCACAATAGCGCAATATCACTTACCATGTAGATTTTCAGAAATAATGTTCTTTACGGTTTTATTTATTCCTTGTCTTAATCAAATGTGTGAGTATTGCGCATAATTAAGTAATCCGTTATGATCGCTTTTAGGTCCTTCAACCGAACTTTACATATGTATACAAACAATTTGAAGAAAAACAACTAACAAAAAACACAAGAAGAAATAAATTAAAAAGATACATGTTGTCCCGTTTGTGATTTGAATCCAACCTGAGAAAGTCACATACAATAAGGACTATTGGGTCTAATTCAATAGATACGTAATTAGTTATATAAAAAGGTGTTCAGTGTTCTCCTTTATTATAAGATGTTAAGTTCTACGTTCGTACCTATGACGAAGCCAAACGAGGTTACGTGATTTTTTCAAATGTATATCTTTCATCCTTGCCTGATAAATGTTTGCGATCATATGCACTGAACAATATTGACAATAGTAATCACTTCTGTATACACACATAGGGTACAATAATCGCAACTTATTCATGGTTACCTATCTAAAATTATAAATTTCTACAGTATTTTGCTCATTGCACGAACTATTGAATAGCCAAATATTAATGATGCTGTATCAGCATATGAGATTTAAAACTAAGTCGTTATTTTATTTAGAAATGCACTGCACATCATACTTTTAAAGTGCAGTGCATTTCTAAACTGTGTAAAACGACCTTAAATTTAGAAACAAGTAGTGTTATAAAACATTTACTCGTATCACTGAAAATCATTGAAGTGATTGAAATTGAAAACAAATACATTTCCAGCTCAATTTTGTTTGTGCTGATTTTTTTTTGTGCAAAGCATGTATGGCAATCACATACAATGGATAATATAGGTGTTGTTATCTATAATAAGTTACTTTATCTATAATAAGATATTATAGCTCAGAATAAATACGAACGTTAGAAGCAACTTTATAAGACCAAAGATGAGTTAAAATAGCACACACAATGCCAAAGCAGCGGCGATTATGCAAACCAAACACCAATATCAAGGTCTGACCAATTCCTGATCGCAAAAAAGAGCCAACGGGAGTGCCCAAGGTTAGATTGTATTGATTTGCTTCACAATCGTTTAATAAAAGGATTTAACACATTCATTTTCCCTCTCTATATATATTTCTTATGTTCTGCCCATACTTGTGTAATTTCAATAAGAGCATTACATCTACTTTACATAGGAAGAGGACTGTCATCAGTGGCCTTAGCAGTTGAGTAAATTCAAAACGAACAACAGCGGTGCGTAACTTGAATAATGAATTCAATTTATTACCAATTAGAGAAACCTCACGATAAACTGCTAGTATTCTGTTGAACAGGCCTTTTAATGCATACGAAGGGCAGCATATGGTAACCGGACCTTCCTTCGATCCATCTCCGAGGTATCCAATCGGTAACGCATATGGCAAAGGAGCCTCAAAATACGTAGGCAGGTAGGTCATGACAGAGATTAGCCTTTTAGTATTCCGGTCAGAAGGTCAAGGTCCCGATGACCTTGTTTTGAAAATGGTTTCACATGAAAAACTGAAGAATGCTTGGACCCAGAAGCCACACATTAGGATGTCAGGCTTGTCATGATCAGCATATGATCCTTTTGATATTGAGGCCAGTATGTCAAAGGTAAAGGCTGCTCTGACATAGCTGAAAATGATTTTCGACCTATCACTGAAGAATGCATGGGCCAAGGAACCTCAACCTATAAGTTAGGTTTGCCATGACTGGCAGACGGACCCTTTCGATTTTTAAAGTCAGAAGGTCAATTTGGCGGTGACATTGAGAGGAAAAACAGTTTCCGAGTAATCGTTTAGAACAATGGCTGATTCTGACCAATGTGCACACTTGATTGCTCTCAGTAGAGAAAACAATAACGGCTGTTTGATTAGTTATCCAATAACGACCGATGGTCATAAAATATTGCACATAACTTAAATGCATTTTGTTTGTAAATTATTGAAAGGTTTCGGCTTTAATTTAACTTAAAATCTTTATTTGGTTAAAACTCCAGTACTGTTTAGAAATTTATTTGTAAATTCAATTTGTGAATTGTATGATTGTATACTGATAATTTCCTGTTCTCGGTTTGTTAAATTTGCTGAATGGTATGAAATGTATGCGTTAATGTTTATTAACTGTCTATACTGTTGTAAATGCATGTGTATATAGTACGTTCATCTCTTTAATTTTGGAAGATTAAAATAATCTATATTTATACTCTCTTTTGTCGTGTTTGAATATCTATATACGTTGGCATTAACATAGTGCGTCCCTGTTTGGTCTAATAAACGTCACGATCTCTGTCTGGAAATGTTAGACAACCTTGATTAGATCAGATATATAATTGGATCAAATAAAACGCAATTGACATTTGTCTCCTACTTTTAATTATAAACAAACGAAGTCGGACGAAAATAGTGTGGTGTCTTTATCCGGAAACATTTTTTTTCAAATGAGGTCACAATAACGCGGGAAAAGATCAACCACTTGAAATCACTTTAAAACGTAAAATTAAAACATTTCTGGTACCAATATATATAAAAAATAATAAACTTACACTTTTGAAAATGTTGATCTATATTTTACGGGACCTGCAGACACAATACAACCAATAACAAGATCAAAAGCTTTCATGTATATTGTTATGCAATGAATTACGATCCGAACATATCCGAAGATGTTGCGTTCATCGATTGATGAACGCAATTGCCGAAAGGCAGTTCATTTAAGGAACGGAAGTTGAGGTGTAAATATATGAATATATAATCAATTTAATACATCAAACGTAATTGAAATTAATTAATCCCCTGACATATGTGCTCGAATGTGAATAAAATCTTCGTTATATTAAATGAAATAAATAATAGGGCAAACCACCAAAAGATGGTATTTAAGATTTAATGACGTGGTAAAAGAATTTAGCCCATGGCATCAATGCTAATACATGACAAAGTGAAAACGGCTTGAATGTTTGACCATATGTCTAAATCATCATGCAGGGTCTAGACAAAATTACTTACAACATTCATATGCATTATATACACTACCTCGTTTTACACCAAGACCGCATACTACAAAAAATATACGTATATAGTTACAGTGACATTTTCAGGCATCAAAGTTTGTCTTGCTTTGGCTATCAAAACAGACCAGATTTTGAAAGGTAAATACAATTATCGGAATAAAGGGTGGTTGTTTGACATCACAAACTCTAAGGATCATTGTAAAAACATTTATCAATAAGCAGAATTAAGAGAAGATACCGTGTTCGTTTCCGTTTAAAACATCTCATCCATAGTTTTAAGTTAGTGTTTAATTAAGATGTAATTTCACCGAGCATTTTCGTTATTAAACATATCAGACTTATATTAAGTTTCAAAACTGAACTGTCACAAGCATCGTACATAACAATTTGACGGTACCAGGAAACAATTTTTAAAACATAACAACTTATATCTGATTGCATTAATATTAGATGACTTTTGAACAAATAATTTATTGGAAGTGGTCCTTTACTAAGGAAACACCCTAACATGGCTAATATCATTATTTGTGTATCGATGTATGCTTTTAACGGTTTGAACTAGTTCAGCTCCAAGTCTCTCCCAGGATGGAGTAACACGTTGTTTAAATGTCGCAGAGCTGTTCTATACGGAAAATAAAAGTTTCAAATGTTTAATGTGAATTACGCTTGTATCAAATAATTATTTGCGATTTATAAAAACTGAATTCGTTAGTGGAATTCATTTATCTTCCGATATGTACGTGTTCTGAGCTCAAGTGACTTGGTACATTGCATTTATAATTTACAGAGAACAAAACGGATTGTATTTCCAAGAAAGCTTGATTTTAAGCAAATGTATTGTTTTATGGTTCTGCAAGTTATTTTGAACATGCCTAACAACAACATACTACATTTCACTCAAGATTTCATGTATGATGTTTTAAAAAGTAACGCAAACAATTTTAACAAAAAAAATCTTTGAAAAGATATTCGGCCGTGATAAGCCAGTGGTTTAGTAGTGTTTGAAGGTGGTTTGAATATTTGACCACGCTAGAGATTGTTCCTTGTTTAATTATTGATCGGTAATGGATCTTGGCGGCGTTGTTTACTACGGGTAATAGAATATTAATCTAATACAGTATTTGACAACTCGAATAACATTTAATGATTTATGCACCTTTTCGGCTACCAAAATCATTCCACATGGACACACTTTGAGTAATTGAATAAACTTTTTCCAGTACGGCGTAGGGTGTCCTTGACCTATACTCATTGGTCAGCCACATCAATTGCGAAATTATATCATATTTTAAGCTTTTTCTCGTTGTGCTAAGCCTAAAAATATCATCGGCCCTACTGTTTGAGGAAAATCGTTCGCGAAAAATATATATCTTCATTTTTAAAACAACCACAGAGCTAAAAAGGTCGTGTTAAATACTTATTCGATACTCCTATTTTTTTTTCGACTTTCTTTACAATGGCCTATTTTTTTTCTCATATTCTTCTCTGACCAATGAAAAAAGAAATTGTATACAGTTGATCTCTGTTTATTTTACATAAAGTTGGGAATTAAACTTGAAGTTTTAAAATTAACCCAGTATGCACACAACATAAATTCTACGTTGATTTTAGGTAGCAGAGTTGTTCAAGCTATTCTCAGCTAAGAGTTTTAATTGTTTAATATAAATAATGCTGGTAGCAAGTGATTTAAGATGCATAATAAAACTGAATTCTTGCCAAATTAACGAGCGAAATTATATTTTCATCCATAAACTGATCTCCCGTGATTTGATTTGTTTTCTTTAGTTCGCAGAGAACAAAACTGGTTATATAAAGCTAGTGTCTTATACGACGCTATATCGATATTTTTCCATTATTTCAAGGACATGAGACAAAACAATACCACATCATACTAAAAATATCAAGACAATAAAATAGTGCAAACATATGGACTTTGTCCCATGTACCATTAATCCTAGTTTGTGCAAGTATATAGTTGTGTTCAACTTAAAGCTACCAATGTTTGAGTATTGATTCTGGATGACGAAATTGACATGACGCTTAAATGTTGCATTAAACAAACGAGTTCAAATTCAATTTGTTTCACTAATTTAATTTACAAAATCTTTTTCAAGCCAGCATATTTGATTTAAATTGTAGAACAGACATGTCGTTATACTCCTTACTGCTTTAATAAATATGAGCGTGTCTTACCTGACGCTGTTTATTAAGATGTACTAGGGACATTAAGATTGTAATCAAACGTAGCAAAAACAGTTTGGGATTACGAACATGTTACAGATCTGCTTCAGTCTATTAAAACTGCTTTTGAAAGACAAACTGAATAAACTAATTTCGAAGAAGCACTATTTTATTTCTATTGGGTGAAACCCTTGCAAAATCCGCAATTTATTCCTCAACATCGGAACAATGAATATATATGATCCTTTGTCCGTAAAAAATGTTTTCAAGAGTCCAAGAATGTTCAAGTTGATGTTTTTATATAGGAGATAGAAAGGCATAATGAAAAACTAGTTAATGCTAAATTACTCTGTATAAAAAAGTCAGGATATTCAACTTTTTAAAGTATTTTTCTCAAATATCAACCAAAACGAGCTTTAAATGAATGATATGCTGTTTAAAGAAATTGAAAACAGGAATTTATTTATAAATGACAGAAAAAAATCTTTATATGAATATATAATATTTTATGATGTTTGCTTTTCATGCAAACTGATAGTTTCCGCTAAAAGTATAATATAGCGGTTAATATAATACAATAAATAAGAGAGCAGTAAATATAGCTCAGAATAAATACACACGTTTTGAACAAACTAAGAATTAATTATTTAAGAATGGAGATGAGTTAATATAGCACACCCAAAGCAAAGGCAATTATGCAAGACATCATTCTATTTCAAACACCAGCATTCTCACCAAATCTTGTTAGCTCTATATCACACACTATATTACACCAGCAAAACATTTTCACCTTGTTGGTTTGGTTTGTGCTAACCAAGCCGGACAAGTTTGATTCCTCCGTACACACCAGTATTTGTCTGGGAAGAATGATTTTGATTATTTTCGGTCAAAGAAAATAAGGTAATTTGAAATTAAAGTAGCCTTGTAAAAACAAAGATTTTCTAAAGCTGAAAACGTTTTTTGACGACTTTTTATTCAAACGGGCTTAAAATCTGATATTTTACTCTACCATAACGATGTTGGCTGGTAAATCTTCTCAGTAGGACAAGTGTTAAGGTCGCAGCTACTTTCAGCTTGAAACAGTTTCAGATAAATAACTGATTAACGTTTCTTCCAAGTAATTACAAACTGAGCAGTCAGGCTGAGCATATCATGATGAGCATATGAACCTAATAATATTCGGTCAGAGATCAGGGCCACGGTAACCGTTAGATAAAATCGGATTCAGACCTATAACTGAATAATGCTTGAGCCAAGGTACCTTAAACTTAGTAATCAGGTTTGTCCCTATCCAGTTTGAGGTCTTGAGGTCAAAGATCTAGGTTGGGGAGCTCTTTCCGATCAAAAACTAAATAATGCCTACACCCATGAATCTCAACATTTGTATGCAAGTGGGTCATGCCCAGTAGATGGCAACTGCAACATTTATATATTTTGAGGTGATATAAGGTCGGGTTGACCTTGTGTTATATTAATATCGATCCACAAATTGTCAAGCACCATTAAAAGGTTTGTCACGCTTGTCACATATATATTCTCATTGACATATTTCGAGGTCAATATTTAACAACTATTTAAACTCAGCAATAATGGCTTACAAATTAAAAGAAAGCCAAACAATCTCTAACATTGAATAAATGGGATTTTAAACAAACATTGTATTCAACATTCGAATAAATTTTGTCCGAAAACATAACGAACTCTTACTTATTCAGAGGTATCTATTTGGTTTCCTGAAACTAAAACAATCGAAGGTGTATAACTTATTTTGTCGTGAGTGAATATCTATATACGTTGACATTAACATAGTTAGACTAGTTTGTTATAATAAACGTGACAATCTCTGTCTGGAACATTAAGACAACCTAGATTAAATCAGGTATATAATTGGATAAAAAAAAACGCAATTGGCATTTCCCTTTTTCTACTTTTAATTAGGACGGAAATAGAGTGTAGTCTATATATGAATATACAATTAATTAAAGAAACAGGAACACGGCTTGAATGTTTTACCATATGTCTATATCATCAAGCAGAGCCATAAAAATATTTTGTTAAAATTACTAATAATATGCATATGCATTAAAGGCTCTACCCTGTTTTGCTGCATCAAAACCGCATACTGCAAAACTAAAAATATATAGGTACAAGACATTTTTAGGAAGCAAAGTTTGTATTTCTTTGAATTATCGGACTTAAAAGGGAAGGGGGTTTAAAACAGCACAATGCTTCATTGCAAAAAGCATGTACCAAGTAGCAGAATTGAGAGACAGTGTTCGTGTTTTCGTTTAGAACATCTTATCCAAAGAGTTGAGTGAGTTGTAAATAAGGTTTATGCACTGCTAATACCTACGCGAACTTGCCAATCGAATGCATAACCATGATTTCAAACTCAATAATAAGTGTCGATACCGTAAGTCAATCATCTTGTACCAGCGATTAACAGCTCTCAGTTGACATACAGGAATGATATCATAACGAAAATGAAAACACCAAAGTCATATGACTGACTCAGCAACTATTGCTCAGTAGTTGCACTGGAGTATTATTGAGCCAAAGGAGATTTAAGGATTATAGGCGGGGAAAAACGGATATTTCCACCAAGAAGTTCTTTATTAAACGTATCAGATTTATCTTTAGTTTTACCACTGAACTGTCACAAGCATCAAACACAACAATTTTACGGTAACAGGGAACAGTTTAACGGAACAATTTCTTACTGTTTGTGACGTCATAAACCACGTGGTATGTCCACATTGCCCATTGTGGTTTGGTACCAGTTTTTTATCTCCGTTTACAAAATGGGTTAATCGATTTTGGAAAAAAAAAACTTACTAAGAAAATGAGATAATCAGTTACTTACGAAAATCATTATATAGACTTGTTAATTCCAATTGTGTTCAATATTGTGATGAAGGTAACATTGATAAAAAAAATAATGAATAGACCAAGCAAACACAATAGTTAATAATAAACAATAGTTCTCGTTATAATGTAATAAAGATGAATTGACAATATATGTTTTATGCATGCGTGAAAATATTTCTGAAGCTACGCATCGGTGGCTATTTTCTTGTTCCTCTTTCGTACAGCTACATGATACTTCACATTGCGAAATGCCATACAGAGGTTAGAAAGATATACTTTCTTTTAGAAACAGTATGCATATAATTCTTGTTTAGCAAACTATTTACTCGTAAAGCAATGTTCGGAATTTTTTTCTGGAGGCCATATTCATATGTTTTGTATTTGGACGAATAGCTGATTTAAATATACACTTATTATAATTTCTATGGACCTGAATCAGGAATGTATAGATTTAAGGACACGGGGGCGTCGGAAAAAGATAGACTAAGACGATAAAATGTCATCGTTTACAATCCTATCTTCAGATCGGACATTTATAGTAGACACTCAATACAATTCCCGTTAAGTATTTTCTTAATCCGTGAAACGATTATTTTCTGTATATCCGTGCCCAGGGGGTCGTTTCAATAAAGATCTAAGTCGACTTAAGTCGTAAACTGAAATTATCTTAGTGTCAGGACTTTGTTATGTTACAACATGATTTTTCTCCTGTGCCAGCTTTCAACTTAAACACAAAGTTGAGGCGTTGATTACGCAGGTAATAGAAGAGCATTGTAATACAGTATTTCACAAACACAAAATAGATTAAATAACTTCTGCACTTTTTCGGTTAGCGAACTAATTTCACATGGAGACGCTTTAAATAAACTAAGTCCAATTCGGCGTTGGGTGACATTAACCTGTGATGTTCGGACAGCAAAATCAATTCCGAAATTGTATCATATTTTTATCAATTATTTTGTTGCGTTTAGCCTACGAAATCATTTGTTATACTTTTCTGGGAATATCGTGCACAATAATTATCTTCAATTTCAAAGCACACACAGTACTAAAACGATCGTATTCGATACTTATTCGTATATTCTTTATCTTTATCGACTTTCTTTACAGTGACCAATGAGATTTCTCGCTTTAATTTACAATCTAAACAAAAGCCGATGAGAGTTCTAGTTTCGTTTTAAAGTGAACAATGATAATTTTAGCTATATAAAGTACATCTATGTTTATTGCATAGGGAGGCGGAAGTTCAAGCGGCCTCCACCTGAAAAAAGTAGAGTTTTGATTGTTTTCCGAGCGTTCAACCGTAAGTCGAAGCGTTGTTCAAGCTGTTCTTATCTAGCAATTCGAATTGCTTAATGTAAATCATGCTGTTATCAAATGGTTTCAAACGAATAATAAAACTAAATTCCTTCGTTGAATTTACGAGCGTATTTCTATTTCCATCCATAAACTGAACTCCCGTGATTTGATTTATTTTATTTAGTTCGCAGAGATCAAAACAGGCTAGAAACAGCTGGTGTTCAATGTATTTTTTTTAGTTGCGTTGTTTTAACCATTAATTCAAAGACCTGAGACAAAACAGTACTATACCATTCTCAAAATCCCACTTACCGTAAATCTATGATTTTGCAAGCACATTATTTTGTTAAACCAATGTTAAAGCATGCTGCACGTGTTTCGGGACTACGACAATGACATTGTACGAAAAATACATTAAACCATTAGTTTGAATTTCAATTCATTTCAGTTTTTTCTAAATTACAGAATTAAATTTCAAGACAGCATACAGTATGTGCAATTGAACAATCAGAGAGAAACTTTTAACCGTAAATGAGACGTAGTACTCCCTAACGCTTTCCAAACGCTGTTTATTATGATGTACTATGGACATTAAGATTGCAATCAAATGAGGCGAAGCTAGCTTTGATATACGAACAAGTTTAAGTTCTGGTACAGTCTAAAAAAGCTGCAATTAATTTTAACGACGGTACAATTAAAATGTAAAATGTTTCATTATTTCTTAATTTGACTCGTTATAATTCACCTCAAACCGTTCCACATGATTAAATATGTTGATTTAAAACCGTTTCTTTTTTATTTCAAATGTATTTGGCTTTTTTTAGTTAATAAAATAAACTGTTTTATGAGGTTTAGTTAGACATTATAAATTCACTTTGAGTAATCAATGAACAACAATTTCGATGACTGTAGATTTTTATGTTGCCTGCATAGAATGGCAGACATATTGGGATCATGTTGTCCGACGTTTTCGTCTTCGGCGACGACACTCGTTCATGTCCGCTCTTTAACTAGGTCATTTGTTTGTTTTCCTGTCTATGCTAAACTTGGCTATACTATTCATTAATGTAATATCTTGACTGTGTTTGATCATCTAAGAATTCGAGATCGACTCTTGAGTTATGACCCTTCATTCAATCTCTACCTTGAATCTTTCATATCCAATCTTTAGCGAAGTTTGCTACAATGTTTATTGACATAATACCAACAGCCAGTTACATCAAACCTAGAGTTATTGCCCTTGAATTATCAAAATGGGACCTTATTGACTTTCACCGCTTTCTGCTTTAAGAAATAATTTGCTATTTTGTTATTCATTTGAGCACATTGTTTAAGGGCATATTACCTCAAACAACTTGATCAACTGCTAAATCACACTATTCACTCGATTTTATGGCCCTAAATTGCCACAAAATGACGAAATGCACAGACATAACACAATATTTCAACTGCATTATTTTGAAATTGTCCAAAACGTTTTCAAAGTTGTTTAATCTGATTTAAAATGATACTCTACCTCTTTAATCCTATGTTAACAAAAACGGTTTTAAAATTATATTAAGATATCTGCAATAGCGCAAACTTTTACTAATAATTTGGTTCGACAATGGTGGGCGCCTCCGACACGCGACACGCGACAATTTTAATTTGTGGTTTGTACTTGAAATATACTTTATTCAAGTGTATTTTCAACAAAAAGCATTTGTTTGGCATAGACCATTGTTGAAATATGGATCTACCATGTAAAAAAAATGACTTTTACTGGTACACCATTAAAAATCGTGACATGCCAAATTCACCGCAATTTGGCAATATCGTTCAGTCGAGAGTGTATTGTTGATGTGTATATATATATGAGATAGACAACATCATCAAAACTTAAGTTATTGTTTTAATTGCTCTGTATAAAGGAAGTCAGAATATCAATAAAAAATGAGGTTCAAATAAAATGCATGCTGTTCTATGAAATTGAAAAGAAGTAATTGGCTTAAAACATGACACAGAAATAATTATATATCCTGATATGAGAATAGTATTGTTATAATGTTCATTTTGTATGCAGAATAATGGCGTCTGCTAAAACGTCTCAGTCCGTGCATTAGAATGACGGTAAATGTTTGAGAAGTCTGGTGAATAGACTAGACAATCGCAACATTGGATATGTTCGTTGTCTTTTTAGAATGTTAATCATCACAATATTACTCAATAAATTTGATTCTTCTGAACTACACATGAGTGTTTATACCTATTTGAGTGGCCCAGTGCTTAGTTCAAATAAACCAAAGTACATATATAATGTAAACAAAAGCCTTTGGTCAAGGCTTAGGAACACAAATTGCATGCACTTTATATAAAGTACGAATACGCAAAGACACACGATGACAAACGCCGTTTCTGGTCCGTGTAAGTATAAAGATAACAGATAAGCATACCACAAAAAGTGCTTCATCGCCGTCAAATTTGTCGTTTCCAAAACGACACAAATCGCCTTTCGAGCACAACTATTTGAAGTTTTGAACCTTTGAAATTACTAAAAACATGTAATAGACAATAAGTGTAGAATGGCCTTTAACTCTTCATCAAAATGTTGCGACTTCTACCCCTTGGCCAACTGTGAAAAATGGACAATTGTTGGAACATGTATTGTTATATATTGTTTTGCCTAAATAACTACACGAGCTGTCGTAAATTCATTTATGTCCGTTCTATATAACTAAAAGTTCCTCCATAATGACTGTTTTAAAAACCCACTTGCAACATGTATACGCTTAAAGTCCGTCTCATATACATATGATTGTATGATATTTATTCCTCTGAAGTTAAATATAACTATTTACATCAATGCACTTTTCTATTATCTGAAAGCATGATGTTTTCGGATCCAGTTTCGTAAGTAATGAGGTATTTTTCTTTTGTTCGAGCGCTTGTAATGCGGTTTCTCTCAAAAGTGCTTTAACGATTGACCTAGAATTATCTCTTACACAAACTACCGCAGAAAATAGTGAATTCCCTCTCGTCAAACAATATAATACGGGTCGTGCTTTTATGTCATGTGCATGCTGCGGACACATGAAGAGCTGTGTCAACATTTTCATTTAAACAAAGCAAGCAATTTCCGTGTTGAGAGAAGCGTTGTACGAATAAATGCAACTGGTGTATTGTATTAATTTGTAAGATAATAATGGTAGTTAAATCCTTTCCAGTCGTATTATATTACTGCAATTCTAATGAAAGTGTACACATTTTGTTGATGAGAGCAAAGGAGAACATAACACGTTCAATTATCTAAAATGGACGTTTTTTGCCATGATTCCAAAAAAAAAACAATTAATAAATCGCGTCTAGGTTTGTATGGTTTAATTGTTTGGTAAGCAATATCAAAATGATTATAATAACATTTTACTAGAGTAACTACACCATCGATATATGAATTTGTTCAAACATGTGACTACTGATAGACATATTTAGTTTTATATATATAATATGTATGCATTGTGCTGTTTGTGGAATTTTGTGCTGTTCTTTCATGTTTCTTGTTTGTGATTTTTTTTATGTTCTATGTCTTTGGCGTTTGCCCAGTGCCATTAAACCGGGTTTATGTTTAAACTTTTTTACTATTGAGCTTGTTTCTGCAGTATTTTGCATAAATACTGTTTGTAAATGCATAAACAAGTGAAAACAACCAATCACATTATTGCACCTAGTATATCATGTACTATATAGCGAGTACAAAAATGTCATTAATTTATATTAGAACGACGTCATGCCCTTACCCGTCAGTCATTTACATAGGATTTTAACCGGATCAGCGACAGTTTGTGCGCCAAATATTTATTTAGTCACTTCATTTTTCTACCATGTCGTTCATATAAATAAGTACAACAAATTTTAAAGCCATTTGTAGAGCAAGGATTGACCTTCAGCAGGAATTAATTTTAAATCTTGAAAAGTTGCTTTTCTCAATACTTTAAAATAGTACTTTCAGATTTGATAAATCCATGCCCTTGTATGAGAAATTATTGCGACACTTTTCGGAATATAGCCATTCGGCTGACCTAAGGTTGACCACTATATTTTGTCAATAACATATATCATATGGTTGAATAAATAGACTGGATCAATTTGACCATCTCTGACAAACAGCCTCTTACAAGTGACAAGGCTAATCGAGGCTGCTTTTCACTTCTTGCTTTGGATTACTTTCAGTCGCAATACTTTAAAACGTCCTCGAAATGAAAACATATGCAACCATCAAATACTTTATCGAACGCACATGGTATATATTGTTTTATATCACAATAAGTCCTTCTCCGTCTCATTTCTTGTATTGTTTTGTATAATTATCTTTACATTGTAAACTTGTATTTATATCACTTAATAGTTGGATGACCATGAATGTGGAATACACATAATTAAATGTTTTACTGCTTATGTACGCATGGTCATATACCCATGCCTATTGTATTTGACAAAAGTGTAAACTCTATGTACGGCATAAGCATTACCTATTTAAACGGGGTTTTTTATAAATACTTTGGCAACTTGTTTTTTTCTAGTTGTGGCAAGATTACAGGTAATGTTTTGCTGTCGGCTTCGTCCCTGTAGTTTTCATTGGCATAAATTCTACGAAAGCATTCCCATCACCATATAATAAAAAATGTTAAATGATTATACTATTATACGATTTCTGTCCGCACATTGTGTGTAAGTGGATGTTTAAGCGGTGCGTCATATCAAGTAAGACTAAACCTTCGCTCATTGTCATTATATTACAGCAGTGCCCACAACTAAAAAATATCCACCAATCCTTGAACGACAATTTCTCAATTACGGAGAAACTGACAAAAACATTAATTAAACTTCAAGCAACATGTAAAGTCAATGAAATCGCAGATATGTTTTCATTAAGTACTAAGCCTAATCATTAAGAATGTCAATGTTCCAGGATGTTCAAAGATCAGCTTATTACCACTCATTCGATATACTGAAGCAGATTTTGCGTTGACAATGTGTCAGTCTATGAGTCAATGTGATTCTTAGTCAATAAGAAGACTTGAATTTAATTTTAATCATAAAGAACGGCTCGTTCGCTACGCCAATACAATGCCATCTGTTGTTTTTTTGTACAAGGCGGCCATAGTAAATAAAGGTTCATTGTATTTATTTTGTTGAATTCTTTCTGATCTCCTTGGATTAGATTACTGGTAAGAACATGTGTTAATAATCACGAATTAAGTTATGAATACAATAGTGACATAGGACATTTTAACGTTTCTCTCGTTACACAACTGATTGATAGGGAAATCCATTTATAATTTTGGTATTGACAATTTCAGTGAGTCATCACCATCCAGTTTGTCATTTCAGTTTGAAAATATTTCAATTTTCAACCAGTTAAGGTATCAAACGGGCAATAATTTGAAAGTGTGATGCATGCTGACCCCATAGCATGTTGGAAAGTGTTTGAAAGGTGTTAATGTGTAGAGGATGACAATGTAAATAGTGTACCGATTGACCTTTGTTATCACGATGTTTGACCTTGAAAAAATAAACAAGTGATAAAATCACTTCTGATTTCCTTAGAAATAAAAAATAGAATACAAACTACCATAAACTTATTTGTAATGTATTTTACGTATCAGTATTCAGTAAGCAGTACTCTTTCAAATGATGTCAAAACTACATTTTGTCCTCAGGGAAGTTTGTCTTAACACTAACGGGCTCAATTTAAGTATAATCGTATTAATACATCGAATACCTTAATTGACATATCACTGGATTTGATCCGAACTGTATCAGATAATTTAACGCAAGGAATAGTTTATTTGTACGTTACTTTTGATGGTTGTTATTGTTTAAATCTTAGGAATGTTGACAAAGATGTTTCTACTGATATATTGCCTTTGAAATTTTACAATTAACCGAATGAAACGTGTTGTTTCGAGCTCTATTTCCCATTTTGTATCTAAATATCAGTCTTTAAGGTATCCGTTCCGCCGTATGAGCTTTCTTTTTCATCGAGCTATTGGTAATAATGATGAATGCCTCATTAGATTTTCTGATCACCCCATATGCTATTGGAATTATTTGAAATAGTATTTCTAATTTGTGGCCAACTTGTAGTTTGCATATAGCGCCAACATCAACTGAAACTGTCTTATTGAAAGGCAAACGAGCTGAACTAATTGTTGGCCAATATATACAGACACGTAACGTTATCCAATATCCTCTTTTTCATCTCATCATTTAACAATGCAAACAATTGAGTTGATTGATCTGAAATTGCAGACGGTAATCCAAATACAATTTCAATTATTTAGGCTTTGCTGAATACGTTTTTTTTTTAGAACACATTTACTGTATGCGTCTGCCTAATGTCTAGGAATATAAATGAAGTGTAACATCTCATTTGAATAAATGCTTTTTAGAACACCAACCCGCTCGTAGACGTGAATATTTTGTTAATTGCCGAATACTATGGGTTTACTTCCTTAGTGTCGATTTCCCCCTGAAAGTCATTGTTCGGAGGTGACTGGTTCGAGATAATATCGAATTCTTTTGTTTTATTTGATACTGGGTTACGGAAGTATTTGTTCCTGTAATATTCTATAAGTTTTTCTATATATGAAAAATGACATATATCGCTTTTTATTTCTCCTTACCTTCAGCTTTATTGAGATAAGACATCATTTCATTTGATTCGATACATATGTATCATTATATCTTAGGCGGGCTATGCTTGATACTATTTCATTAGTATGACTGTATCTTACCTTTAAAATTTAACACTAAGTCCGCCCGGGGTAATCCATTACCATTATATATCTGTATCTAGTCGGAAGGTAATTTACAAATATATAAGTTTACATGTTCTGATAAGGCTTACGAGGTATATTTTGCTAATTTTGATACCTTAAATGAACTCATGATTTGCTAATCGACCTACCATGTAAATTGTGATTTTTAGGAAAGCTCCTGGCAGTTATTGTCTGGAAGTGATCAGATGTTCAACACCTGTACAATCTCAGCCAAATACTTCAAGACGGTGTAAAGTTTCATGAAAATGAATTTGCTGGATGGAAATAAACGATTGCGGTATGCGATATGATATCAGATTCTTGCTGGCAGTATTTCCCCTTTCAAACGTGTTCCGGTTTACCATATTTAAATGAAGATACTCATACCGCGACAACATTTGTTTTTATTTTGCTTATTTGCTTATATTGCTAATTTTGCTTTTACTTCTTACCTTTACTGATTTGATACTCTATAACTTTCTCTACTGCTGACGACTTTAAGTGATGTAAATTTAACATAAAACATAAAGTACCTTAAGAAAATAAAGATGTATATCGTGCTGGTAGTTCAGTCATAGTGTCGATTAATTCCCGCCAAAAAATCAAGAACATGGAAAAACCATAAAAATTGACACAAGTGAGAGGGAAGGCATTATAAAGAACATTTCAAGCACTAGAAAGCATGTTTAAACTTTCGAAATGGCAGCTTTAAAATACGATTTTTAAAAAAAAGTGTCATGCGTTTTAATCTAAACTATGTTTAATTACATGGTGACATAATTGTATAATAAAGTTGAATGTGTTTAACATAATTATGCAGAAAAGGGGAAAACAGAGATCACAGTTAGCACATTTATAGATATTGTTTCCATAGAAACTATCAAAATTAAAAATACCCGGTCTAGTTGATAAGTGATAACACTGCTGATGTTGATTGTATAATGTCTTGCAGCAATAAAATGTAAACATAATTAAATAATGTTTATATGGTTTTCTTCGAACAATTATAATAATTACACTGTTAACATGTTAATTGGTAACAGCTTCAGACAAACCTTTAAAACCTGTGCACAAACATGTCCAGCACGGAAAACTGCGCGTTTGGTATTATCTTATAGTGTTGCAGAAGAGGGTGGAATGGATTCAATAGTTCTTGCCATTTGAATAAAAAATGTTTTCTAGCCTTACTTTCAACATGTTCGGGCATACATAAGAACATCTAAACAATTATGGGGATGCCAATAGAGGTAGGAATGAAGTTGTGGCAGCTGCAAAACTTCTCTGAAGTTCCAAAAAGTGTTCTTATCCGGCAGAAGAATGAGTAATTGTTAGGAAATAATTGTCGTCGTCACTTACCATTGCTTTCGTCAATGTTCTTTGAGCGTCTGATTGAAGGGTATGGATTATATGTTTGCTAAGGATGCATTCGGTGGTAATAAACTTTTCCTAAATCAAATTCAAAGTAAGCTGAAGTAAACCAAGGCAAAATGAAAGCGTCCAGTATTGACAACGCTTGAAGTTGACAAACAACAGTCATGACTTCACTGATTACTACTGTACAATTCCAATATATACAGCCATATTTTCATCTGTCCGAACGCTCAAAGGCAAAAGAAAGATGAAATGTTTTGACCTTAAAAGTCGACACACATAGCGGAAAAACAAAACAAATTAAATGCTAGGCCTCATTTCAGAAAGCTCGTTTCATTGTTTATTTAATGTGCATCAATCCATCATCGTTTGATAGCTTCCCTATAGAACGATGTTCACAGATACATGCTAGTTAAGTGTATCTCATTCATATACCGCTTCTGTTTTTAATAACGACTGTCTAGTATGACGAAATTATGGATGACATATGAACTCCACTTGAACCATTGATCTCCTTAATAGACACCTATGAGAGACGGTTCTGTTCTTCCTTTGTAGAGAAAGCCTTAAGCTCGATATAAGTAGGGTACAGAAAGACGCCTTAAAATGTGGTTTATCAAAACTACAGTCAGTATTACGCACGGCATGCTTAAAATAATTACTTTTACTGTGTTTCTCAATAGTATCGTGCATTGTTCTGATATATCCTATAAAGGTTCATTACCATTTTGCTTCAAGGAAGTTACACATTTCAAATTCAAGGTTTTAGCTAGTCATGTAATTTTGAATGATAGATTTATTATGCTTGCAACGAGTCAAAACTTATAAATGATATGAAATGTATGAGAGCCGTGTTGTACAGCGTCCTAGTTAATTTAATAGTTGTCGTGAATATAACACGCATTCTTGTACAATATGGAGTTTGTGGTGATAATATATATATTTAACAAAGTGAATATTCGTGGGATTTTTTGACGATCGTTATATGCAGAATCGAGGGAAGTTCGTGAGTCATTTGCTGTTTCAATCGATGATGTGAATTCGCCTTCTTCGTTGTATTGGCGTGCTTATTATGATAATGCTACTATTTATGAACTTCGAATTGGCAAACATCAAGTGGTCTAGATAGATTGGAACAGTTCCTTGCTTCGTTCTTATCCTCATGTTTCTTTGAAGAACCATGATCCTGAATTTTTTACATGCTTCTGGAGCGGGAGTATAGTTGAATAATTTTATGTTTTATGTATTTTAAATTAAAGTTGACAGTTTTTACCAGTTTCTTTTGTCACGCAATTTTAAGCAATGCGAAAGAAGTTCCGAGACTACACACGGTACTCTTATGATACGGAATCAGAAAATGACAGTATGGTGATACGGAATTTTTAATACGGCGTAATGTATTTTCACTGTTGGATATGTAAAAGGAAATTGATAGGTGTATAATAAACACATCTATTAACTTTGGATGACTGTTGTTGGTCATCATTCATTAACATTTAATAGAAGTAACCTTGTAGAATAATTTTTGTAGCTATTGTGGAATTATATACATGTACCCAGAAATAAATGAATAGCGACAGCACACACGTAAATGATGATTATCACATAATTTGTTGCATTATTACATTGCATTGTTAAGGAAAAAACAAAAATAAAATATATTATTAATATATTGAATATTAAATGTGAAGCTGCTACGTATGCCTTTTTGATTCATTATTAGGATAGCATTCTGTCATCTATAAAATTGATGTTGATATTTATGCAAAAAGCTACAGAAACAAGCTCAGTAGCAAAAAGTTTAAACCTAGACCCAGTTTAGTGGCACTGGGCATAAAGAGGAACAAAAGTTGAAAAAAGCATTTCGGTTTCAGTAATTATGGACTTTTTAATTGGGCTATTTGAACCAACAGAACCTGCTACGAAGTTATACTCAAACTCTATATATATTTGAACGTATGCGACTGTAAATGATACAACCACGGCCGGGTTATGAGGTGAAATTGCGAAGATACGCGATAGGCATTTTTTCCATAACCGGTGGGATTATCGCATAATGGCATGCAGAAAGCCATCGTCGGATACCCCCGATACACTACTACCCTATGCTTCGTTTTGCGTATATGAAATGTTTTACCTGTTCAAACGTCCCCGTTCTTATCGATATCTGAAGTGCCCAATATTCTCGATTTCTCTATTTTATTAGAAAGGAAAATTTTATGTAAGTTGATATTCCTTTGAGTCTCTCCGAGTTGTCGTGTCTGATACGTTGTTGATGACGGATGATGAGAGCTCTGGGGATTTTCAAATACATGTGGCATAACAGTATGAAAACAAAAATGCTACATTAGATCCTTGTTGTCTATCGTATTGGTTTGGATAAGTGGCTTTTTAAAAATAACAACTCGAAACAGATAAATGGATATCTTGACAAGAGAAAACGGGCGGTTTTGGTACAATAAAGAGTGTGTATATTGAGATTCAATACTTTGTTGATTTTAGTTTCCCTGAAGACTAAATCAGCCTGTCACGATACGGATATAAAAAGGGAATTCTGCAAAGATTTTCGAGAGTCAAATACATCCTGATCACTTGCCAATACAATTGTTGTTGTGTTTTTTTTAATACAGACGTCGTCAATATATTTGCTACCTGGTATTTCGAAACAAAACCACATCCATAAAACATTATACTTAACTACTTTTTAATTGTAGGGAAGCAGCTTGGTACGAAAATCGATGTTTTTTTACATTAAATAAAGATGTCCATGTATGCGTGTATACATAAATGGCCAAAACAAAACGGTTCAAAATTAGTGAACATTTGCTTTTCGGCCTTACATTCTAAAGTGATGGTAATAAGTTATACTATGGGTTAACGGCTGGTGCATAATAAACTGGTAAATAATATTTCATTAACGCAAATTTAAATAAGCGATAATAACTACTTATAACATATTTACCAAATGTCTATATGCATAAGATTAAATTCAAAAAATGACCCTTATGATAGAAGACAGGAAATGGTTGCTAACAAAGCGAAGAAAGAAAACAAAAATCAACAAAACGGTTATACAATATTTCATACATGGTACGCAAAAAATCTTACCACAAATAAATATCGGTTATAATAGGAACACAATCATACATGTTCAAATCATTTTAAGAAACATCTTAAAAAATAATGCAAACGAAACAATTAAATAAGCGAGCAAATGAAACAAATTGTGACAAAATGAAAGTTTAACCCCTTCTATGTTCGAACAAAGCAATTATGTAAAAACTAAAGTCAAGGTTATGGTTTAAAGACATACTTATCTATGCATTTAACAGGACCGGGGATTGTGATCGCAGTATTGTTCTCCTCACCTGTTTCACTGACCATAACTATTACATTATTTTATACAGTCTCGATGTTAAATGCCAATGTGGGGACTCAACTATCCTAACATGCTCTAAATAAAGGCACTAGGCATACATTGTATGCCCAATTACTTATGACTTTTTAAAACTAAATATTCACAAATTAATTATAGAACAGAATGATGATGCGCTAAGCGTTAAATAAGACAAGAACTGTCTTCTCAAATATTAAAAGCCTTTACATCGTCATGAAAATAGGTCAGTTTGTCATATAAATGACGTGACATAAAAATACGTTAATGTATTGGCTGTCATTTAAGAAGCTTTGTATACAAAAAAACGGAAATGTTCCGTATTCCTATTTCCCGAAGAGCAGAACGAATGAGACATTTGACGTATTGAAACTATGTCGTTCCCTCTTATCTTCGTTAGTGTCAACACACTTATAGAAATGCTGGTTGAGATATGGTATTACCGTAGAAGGATAAACATATTAAACATTGATAAAAAAAGTATGATCAAAGCAATGTATTGTTTGAGTTCTCCTCATTCTGCTTTTACCGTCTTTGCTTTCTATATCGAAATACTATCGTTAAATTTGTGAGTAAATGTTTCACATCCATTATCTGATGATGTTCTCAAATCGCGGGATGTCAGATTTGTAAACGTAATGGATTACTATCAATTCTGCAACGAATTATTGAACCTTTAAAAAAGATACGATTCTTCACTAGAGTCTTGGAACATTGATATTGACAAGATTTTTTTTTATTATTATTTCTTTTGTTATGTTTAAAAGCATTACATCATTTCAAACTGAATTAAAATCTTGAAGCTAAAACATACGGAAGCACAATGTAAATTACAAAAGTTGCACACCTGATTTGAGTTCATAAGCAATATATAAACTGAAACACTGTCAATCGGCTAAAACGATATTTTGTTATCAAGAATCATAACTTCTCCTCTCCTCAACGTACAATATATTTTGTTTAAAATGGTTCTTCTCACAAAATTTATTTATGAAAACAATAATATTTGTTCATAAAATAGTGCTGGTACTTATGAGAAAAAAATGTATTAAACACAATCGAATAATTGGTTTAATGGCCATTTAAGTTGAATCAACGAATTAAAAAACTTCAAATATAATAATCTGCCGTTTATAGTTGTTTATCAGTATTATTTGCATGTTACTTTATTAGTTCTTGAAATCGTGATTTTTTTTATTAGACTAAATGGTTTTACGCAGTGTTAATTTCAGTTAGGACGTTTAGGTCAATCGACAAAAGATGAGTGTGACTCACCCGCCTACTTTATGTTCACAGTAATGCCTTTCGTATATAATAGAAAGACGGTGATGGGTAACGGGCGCAGGTCAATAGTTACGCCCAATATTTCCCCCCCCCCCCTCAAAAGACAAAATCATTGACCGGCCCTGTTTAGTGAGAACGAATGATAGTTGAGTTGATGTTTTTTTTTGTCCTGCCAAGCTATACACTGCAACCGAATTACAAGAACAGATATCTGCACTGTGTTCGGAGTACATGACGAATTACATTTACAATCTAATATTATTGCGAATCTAATTTCACATAGTGGTACTACCCATTTGTATGCAATGTTGAAATATTCATCGAATACAACACAACAAAAAAAGGAAAGTAAAGAACTAGAACAAAGGAAAAAATCCATGAGTTATTTGAGAGTATGGAATTTTATCAGTACAATGAAGTACGCGCAGAAACACTGTAATGATGGTTGGTATATTCTATCATTTTTGTTTATGATAACGCTGACAGAAAGTCGATAATTGGAATAGATATCGACAGCGGCTGGTTGTTGATAACATTTGACGGCGTGTTCTAAACTGGCCTGAAGACATGATTCTGGTAATGGCATTGAACAGAGTCAACACTCAAAAAATATTATTATGGAAATAGTTAGATAATGTCGCCTGTAATAATGATTATTTCTGTTTCGTGTATTCCGTAGTCCCATTTATTTTTATGAGGGCCTTTTGACTATATAATGTTAAATTTTAAAGCTGCACTCTCACAGATTGAACATTTTTACAACTTATTGTTTGTCTTGGAACTAGCCAATGTTTGTGAAAATCAATGGAAACCAGTAACATTAAACTTAAACTGCTGACAAAAAATTAGATCGCAGATGTTTATATATAAGTTCAAAATGATGTTTTATGCATTTTTCTTAAACCGTTAGTAATGGTTTAAACCATAAAACATTAATTTTCGAACGGGAATATGAAAATCTGCGATCTGGTATTTTTTCAGCAATCTTTTATCGTTGGTTTGCAGATATTTACGCAAAGATTTGCTCTTTCCAAAACAAAAAATAAAAAAAGTTGTTAAAATGGTATATCTGTGAAAGTGCAGCTTTAAGTCTGCTACCTTGACGATTGAGGTGATTACTGATAATAGGTATGCATTTACCAAAATAAATGGACATTGAGGCCCAAAGAATCTTTAACCAGCTAAATGCGTTATATTAAATTTTGTCTATTGACAAAGCCAGCTTCGATTTGTATCTACCTATTTACCTGATAAATACAAACTGATTGCTGATTCCCCAAAAACATAAATACGGTATATTTCAAAAGTGCTACTTTCCCTTTGGATGCAACATAGATTCGAACACTAAGTCATTGCAGAGTCCTTTTGATGCGCTCAGTGTTTAAGTGTTTGCAAGACTCTTGAAATTTGTATATACTACAAGACCTGAGGTAATGAACGTACATGCTGGGCGCATGTGAGTTTGGTTAGTGGTCACCAAGCCGGACAAGTGGGTTTTCTCCGGGTACTCCGGTTTCCTCCACAAGACAAGACCACACTATCGCGCAACATTAGGCCAACGAGAGTGACTTAGTATAATCTATCATAGCTTCCTTCACAGTCGTTGTGAAATATATAATGGTAAAAGTTAAATAAACAAATACTAATATATATTTCAGGTAAAAAATACAAGTGAAGGTTTTCAAAAAAGTAAGCATTATAAATATGGATTTTCAGTCAGCTGGAAGAGAGTTTGTAGAGTTTATATTAAGAAGAATTAAATGATGACTGCTCGGCGTGATTGATGACTGATAATATGATTCCAGTGCTTTTAACGAACGGAAATTGTCCCGGAACACTGATTGCACCCGAGCTGTCCCCCAGCGTTCTTAATTTCCGAGACAAAATTATTGCAAACAGCAAAACCGTTTGTTCGGATCAGATCAGATCTGATGGCACTGGATCATTTCGAATATGGATGGACGCCAACCTTTTGTTTAAAGAATACATTAACAAGCAACGGATTACATGACCTTGTGTAGAATGTTTTTGCTATGGATATTACAGTTCTGATCAGCTAGAAACGTAGCAAGATCTGATTGCACTTGTCCATTTCAAATATGGATGATCGCCAACCTTTTGTCTGAAAAATACATTAACGAACAACAGATTGCATGACCTTTTGTTGTATGTCTTTGCCAAGGATACAATCTGATTCGACAGAAATGCCGAAATGTGCACATACATTTAGCCAGAACCTTGCTATGTCAGTTCTGATAAATAACGAATATAGAATAGGTTCCAGTTTCAAAGTCGACAAGTTAAAACATTGTGTTTAGTTTATTTAAAATTTATTACAAAATGATTTATATGAGAGCTGTTTTTCACTTAATTGGGAAGTTCTGTTTCAGGATTGTTATGTGTGACCTTTAATGAGTTTTGTATATAACTTTAAAATGTTTTGTCAGCAAACCAGTCTGGTTTTCGTATTTTCTTATAAGAAATGCTCATGAAATTGCTCCAATCTTTTTACAAAACACATATACGGTAGGAACGTTAATGCTGTGAATTAAGTCACTTTCATTAGCAGATGCTATTTCTTTGCTTTAGAGCAGTCGTAAAACCATTAAAGGGACTTGACAACAGATTGGCACCAAAAAAGTTTTTTTCTGTGATTTAATGTTTTACTCTTTGATATCATCATTGTAAAAATACCAAAATGTAAAATAACATCGAGTCGGTGACCGGGTTCGAACCGTTATCCCCAAAATTGCAGTTCAGTGTTGTATCCACTGAGCTACGTAAGCTTACCCTAAACGGTCGGAATATTTAGGCCCGATACCTAACTTGCTAATATCACGTGATAACATCGACAAGCCAATCACGCATTAGGAATGAATTCTTCTAGGAAAACATACCTAATAATCTTTTTTAATGGAAAAATACGAAACAACGCGAAAAATGAACTAATTGTAAACTATGTGTTCGACAATTTTCCCCGCTATTTCATCATATGGAGTACAGCCCCTTAAAATCCTTCTTCTGATACTGTTTAAAATTGCTTTTACGTACCCTCAGTAATGGTTGTCGTATATATGATACAATGAAACATATAGGAAAACTCCCAGTAGTCGCAATTTCAAAAACAACCATATTTAAGGGGTTATAAGGCAAGGGCACAAATGCCAATAGACACAAACATATTAACATTACATACATAAATTAAAACACCAATAACACTTACACCACAACAAGACCATAACCACACTTAGATGGCATTGTCAAATAATGAAGTCTTATAAGATCGTGCGTATCATATTTTGATAAAACGCATGTTAATTAAACGTTTGCAAAAGATGGCGCTTATTACTTCTTTTACAATAACCCACTTTTGGTAAATAACTGATCAACCCTCGTCCGTCGGAACCGCTATTAACGACTTCAACTTTAATGAAATTGCCCGCATGCCGTAACGCCTTCAAAATGTATTCATATTTGTTTGTGTTTTCGAAGAGAATATGTGCATGTTCGACAAAATTGGCATTGATTAAATAGGTTTGCCTTTCGAATTTAGTATGCGAGTCGAAGTGTTTTGTGAAACGCTTATTAAATTTGATCACATTCTCTTTTCTCGTATCAATTCATCTGGTTCAGGGAAGACAACGACATATCCATCAGAACTTATATAGGAGATTTGCTAAACCATACTGTTGCTTCCAGTAGAGGTTGACGAAATATTTTGGGTATTCATCCTTAGCGAAAGGTACATAAGTATTTTTTCTCATTTATAACTTTGTCCTGATTTGTCTCGGACAATATCGTATTGTTCAATTAATTATTTAAGCCTGTGACATATTCCAAGGAGAGCAACTTAGAATCCCCTGCATTAATTGAGTATTCAACAACCCCTTTAATTACACCAGGCCGAGACATTGCACCAAACACTCATTTGTTGGTATTATTGACCAATGAATTATTTTACTGTTTCTTTTTGTTAAGAAAATAAATGTTCAAAACATTTAATATTGTAGTAAAGGTATCATTTCACAATCAAATATACTTGTGATAAAACGACTACTCGATTCTTTGAATGTGTATTCAAAATCAGTTTGTCGTTAATTGTCCGTTTAAGTATGTTTGCTGCGCCAGTATGCAAACGTTCAAATCCGATATTCATGAAATTTGATAAGAATATTTGTAAGCCTGTTCTATGTAAATATGGATCAGCTCAACTCAAAAACTGGGTTACTAGTTCAAATATCCAGACAAAAGTGTATGTTTAACGTTTCGTTTTCCTTTCACAATTTCATTAGTATTCAAAATCTTTCATTATGCTATTATGGACCAGCGTCATTACGGGTAAGCAGCATGTATTGTTTTCTCTACAGCCTTTTGTTATTTCTAGATTTCTGTCTAGTATATTATAATCTAAAAGCTTATACTATTATTGATCCTTTAATTGCAATCCTGGAAAGTCTAGATATGCAAATAATGCAAGCTAAACATATTTGTTGGATACTTTTTTTAACGAAAATGCCCGTGTTAGATTTATTATTAGAACCTATGGACAAGAAAGATTGGCAGAATCATTGGTGTCATTTACATATGAAATGATTGCTCGTTCAATTATTTAATATCACGTCGGATGTATTAAATTCCATGTCGAGTGAAAGAAACCAACACGAGACGCAACGCTACAATAAAATTATCATTATTTTTAATCCCCTTGAATGACTCGTGCAGTCTTATAAAATCCGCTTTGTAACAAGTAACTAGTTCTTGATGTCTCTTAATGGCACAAAATACGTAATAATCCATGTTAGACTTTCGTACTGCAAAGCAATTATACATTAATAAGAGGTTACAGTTGCATAGTATCTTATAAGATATAAATCAGTTGATTTGTTTTTCAAACGAAAATACCATTAAAGTAAGGACAATATGTAATGCAAATACATGCAATTTGTTTTGTGTTAAGGGAATATGGAATCGTGTCTATTCAAAGCAATATAAATACTACATCATAAAAGTTGTCATATCACTCCTTTTTCGACCAGTTTTAATTAGCAACAAAAAACCGCGGACGTAAATAGGTATTGCCAGAGTTTATTGTACCTGACGGGTTGTAGCATACTTCTTAGACTTCAATTACGCGAAGTTTATCAACACGTCTTCAACAGTTGTTATTGAGACATGAATGATGGCATTTTTAGTTGTTATTTTGACGAAAGTGTACAGGAATAGCAACATAAAAATGCTGGTTAGTTATTCAAGTGATAAACATATCGCCGACTGGAAAATCGGTTTGCTTATCGGACATTCATAGTCAGAGGTGATTTTTTTTATTGACAATAGACTCTTATTCTATAATAATGGTGGAATGCCAAAATGTGTAATGATACTTCTTTACACCCCATTTTATTTCCAGCAAAGCAATACTATTCTGTGTTTTTTGCAACTGTTTTGCCATAAATTTTTTGTAACAATTAATATCAGTTTCACAAGTGTAAACATCACATCCATGTTATACGTTTTCGTTTAATTAGTTGGTATGTTCGACATTGATGGCGAATTTGAATCATCCAGCTTTCAGGCGGCTGTTATTGTTGCATCAAAGTTTATAAACGTCTGTCCGTGCCCATTGGCTGCATTATCGTTTGACCCCTCCGAATTTAAGTAGATTTAAATGCCGAAAGGGACATGTACGATTCCGTGTCGTATTATAAGGTATTGCAATTCCAAGTCACAATGAGAATGCTCAAAGATAAATGAGCAAAGGCTTTTACTAGTCTCAAGTACATTAATTCGAACCAAAATGGGTCGCGCGTTTTTGTCTTATTGTATTCATTTATCGACCAAGTTCCTCCGGCACTGCGTACTAGTGTCAACATGCTGTAGAGATATATAGTATACCATTTTTCCATTTCGTTGCTCTGCTTGCCAAGCCGAAGAGGTCAAATTTTCAAACTATTGAATATCCTTCTATAATTTCTACATTGTTTTGATTTAGTACGCAGAACTATTCTCATGACCGTTTGGCATTTTATTGTTTTGGTTTGAAAATATAGTGAAACCTTTGCGAATACACGCAAATACGCTTTTAGAACTTAATTACGGTAAACCATTTATACATCGTCATGAGCTGGAGTGTTTGTACAGATATGAGTATAGAGATATTTTATATTTAACATTACTGATAACGCTGACAGAATGTCGATAATGAAAATGAATGTCAACAGCGGCTCCTTGATGATAACAATTGACGGCGAATTCTTAACATGCAAATATATTAAGGCTTTATCTCGATTTTATTAATATAACAACGAAATTCTATTTTGTTTTTGTATTTCCTATTGTTGAAAGGTCTAATTATGTGCTTAAAATTGACAAAAAAATATATATTTCGTGTCTCAATGTTTTTGTAATTGTCGTCCCATTGTTTTATAAATCAAGTTAGCAATTTATAAATATTATGTGACCCTTACCAAGCTCATGTGCTTTGCAAAGATGTAATGTTATGAATATTGGATTAAATTAAAACAAACATCAAGCGGATAGAAGGGTCCTTAACCACAGTGTTAACACGACCTGTTTTCAATACGTCTAATTTGGAAATAATTTTCTGCTTGCTTCTGCCTTAACAAGGAACAAAACTAGAGACTATGAAGAAGTACGTGTTTGTATATGTTCATAGTAATTGATACCATTGTCATTTTAATTTTGTCACGCAGGGTTACAAATGATTGATAGCAACGCAATGTTGTTAACCGACAACAAATGTACAAACAAATGATGTAACTACTGTTCATAATCTTCGTTAAACCTTTGCAGCAGAAACTGTTACGGACTAATTGAGTGTACGCGATATGCTCATCCGCATGTTGAGCAATCGCTGCAAATGCCATACAAACAAGTTTAAGCCTGCAGTAGACCCCTTTCCCAGTAACCTCGTGTTTCATTTACCGTTCCCAAGGCGGTTATCCCTTCATCTATCGGTAAAGCTGTTTTGAAGCTTGAGTTGTCTGTTTGTGGTGTTTGTCTTTGTGTATGTGTGTTTCGTACATGTGTTTTACCAGTTTATTATCGTTTTGGCCACTGATACCAGCATGTACACCCGTATGCCTATATGGAGACAAGCATATACACTCTTCTGCCTACACGAAGACCACCTTGTGTAGCATTCTGCCTACAGATTGACCAGCATATACACCCTTCTTCCATCATAAGCTTAAATGCTTCATTGCCCAATTCAATTTGCTATTTTCTCCTTACGCACACTGTTTTTCTTTTTCTGCACAGTGTCCTTGAACAAATCTGGGTAAAACCTAAACATGCGTACACTTACCTGTCTTTTAAGCAATCAAAATGCCGTTTCTATGATATAGCTTGTGACCGATAGTACAACATATTCCTACTTCGTACAATACTGAACATGAATTACACTTACCTACATCAATGTCTGATACAATTTGGATTCCCGTAAGGAATTGCTAAAGAAATCTTTGAAAAAGATAGATTGACTCTGAACAGGACGTTATTTTATAATTGCTTTAATAAATTTTAATATGCTACAGAAAACGGTTGAACTATAAAATGCTATCCATAAACAAGTTTAAATGTCAGCACGATACATAATGTTGGTTTGCGGTTTCCAAACCTTAAATGAAACATAGTAGTGTAGTATCGCTAAAAAAGAAATTAACCGCACATAATTTCAGGACCGTAGCAAGGTGCTGTAAAATGACGTCTTATAAAATGGAATGCCGTCGTCAATCAAGTATACCAACCATTTTAAGCACAAAAATATAATAAAACCTTTCTACAATATCATCATTTTACTTTGCTTACAAAAGCACACACTGCCTTCGCTGCATTATTGGGACAACATTCGTCGATCAGAATCTTTCTTTTTAATGTAAGAGTATTGGATAATGATCTTTTAATGGAACGCCTTCGACATACATTCGTCAGAGTTAATCCAAAGAAAATGTTTAAGTCCGACACATACATTCGCCTTGGTAAAGTGCATGTCGAATCCTGATTTAAGAACGATTTGCCTCACAAGTTTGTATGACTTTCGTATTGTTATAACGTAGACTAGACTTTGCACAAAGATAATCGATCATTCTTGCTATTTAATCAGCCCTTTGTTACGGTGCAAGGCACTCGGCCTTTCTTGCTGTTTAATCATGACTTTGTTACAGTACAAGGCACTCGACCTTCCTTGCTATTTAATCATAGCTTTGTTTCGGTGCAAGGCACTCGACCTTTCTTGCTATTTAGTCATGACTTTGTAGCGTGCTTGGCACTTGACTTTTCTTGCTATTTAATATTTAACAGTGCTATTTCATGTTTAGAATTGAGACTCAATCAATTTTGATATTGTAATAGACGTTTCATTTCTAATCAAGATGTTACAAAACGACCGGTGTATACATCGACAGTTGAAGTGACTTTAATTTTCATCGTTTTAGTGACTTTGATTTTCGTCGTATACACTCATCTCGTAGATAAGAGAAATTGGTAATATGGAAAAGTAGAATACACGTGCCTAATTCCACTTCGTTGACAAATTCATTTACATTCTGTATTTATGTGACTATTTTTTCCACAATAACTAACAAACGATCGCATTTGTCATAGTCACAGTGTATCACATGATTAATGTAGTTCTATTATTTTTACGTTGTTCTCCTAATAGAGCAGATGAAATCGAATAGAATAATAATCATATAGGATATTGCTTTCCTGTTTCCAATATTTCCTTCCTTAGCACTCCTGTGAATATTATAGTTATTTTTTTAACACTATGCAACAACAATGTAATGAAGTGAATATATCACCGCACTCGAACCAACAGGGTAAAACTAAACTATTTTGAACTCGCCCTTCGGTGTATGCATGACCGTTTCAGTATTCACAATATATATTTTCACGTCGCTATCAGCTTTTAATTTACGAAAATTATTATTTTTATTTGAATGCAACAAAAGCTAAAAAAGCTTTATATAAATCGTTTAGATTTAAAAGAATTTTAAAATGATATTAAGTTGATCGTGGACATATAGTTTGATTTTACATCATATGAATTTGCTGATGGGTATTTCGGATTTGTTTAGACGGACATGGATACTTTTCTCTCATCATTAATTTCCTAATATGAACAAAGCTGCATCACTAAGCTGCACAGGATGACTGTAAAAATGTAGCTCAAACGAGAGTTGGATGAGCTTATGTTTAAATGAGTATGGACTACTGTTTCTTTATATCTTTTATTCATGAACTATGACATCTAGAATGATAGAGATCTGAAACATATACATACGAAAAGGTAAGTAATGGAATCAAACAATAGTCAGTCATAGTGGAACACATGATTGATGTAGTCATTTTATTTTACGTTGTTCTACTGATAGAGCAGACGAAATCGAATACAATGCTTCTGAGGAAAAGAAATTCGTAAAAAACCCTGATCTTGTCGTGATGCAAATTGCTCGACAGACGCAGTCATTTTCTGTTAAGCTCATGATGGCGTAATCACGTGGTATGTACGTCGTATGAGTGTTAACATGCTCACTCATTACTTAAACCGAAAATAAAATAAATAGTTTACATTCATTACACTACAAAGGCCTGTATACCTGACTTTCTGACAGTACGCACTAAGTGTTTCATTCCTGTCAGCATTACACCGAACTATTTATCAAATTTGACCGTGGTGATGGTTAGGCCATTCGTCATCATCAGAGCTTGTGTCTACTGCTGATCAAAGTAAGCTTTTTTAGTAAAACCAACAAACATATACAAATAAATATGCGTAATACGCATTTATTTCTGAAATGGATGTTAAACTAGGTTTTGTTTGAATGAAAAACAGTAAATTAATTAAACCATCACCTTTATTCGAAAAACATCATATCTTCTCCACTCTGTATTTGCGGACGCCAAGAAACAACATATCATTTTCTTCTTTTATGTCCACTCTACTCCGATCATAGACTTTCTCTGATCGACTCAGTGGAAGCACTGACTGAAGTAACTCTTCGTTCACTATTGTATGGTGCTGACACTCTGACTGAAGAACAGAATTTCAAACTGATGCAGTCCACCAATATATTCACTTAACAAAAAGATTTGATTAATCGACTCCAGTTTAAATCCATCCTATGACTTTTACTCTGCCTTCCTTCTTTCCTTCTCCTATCTCAACATAGCTTATCATTATCTTCTTTTGCATTTATTTTTTTCATTATCTGATATTAAATTCCTTTAAATTTGAAATTTTACCACCGTTCTATCTAAAATTATCTTACTACTCTGAGAGCTATCATATTAATCCTTTATTTAGTAAAACCTGTATTTAATACTATTGCAAATAACCATTCCAGGAAAGGAACTTTATTAGTTTATTCTACCGATCCAATCCTTTATTTTATATGTTTGTAACAAATGCTGTATTGTTGTTGTTCTGCATAATAAATATGTTTAAACTAAAAACAGTAAATGGAAAACATAGGATTGAAATATTATAAGAGAATACATTTAAATTAAAGCAGTATGCCCATCGAAGACGAATCATTAGTGGTATTTGATGACTACATTATCGTTTGTTTAAATACTTGAGGTACGTCGGGTAAAAAAGCGCAGTCTCTGATTCCATTTTAGTAACGTCTTACGTCCCCTTGATTGACATGTGTAAGCTAACTTTACCCGCATTGTAAAATATACTTAGTTTTCGATTATCCCTGTCTCCATTTTGATTGTTCGTCTTTATTGAGAACAATTCTGATTGACGCAATTTAAAGATATGTTAATGTTAGAAATGGAAAATTATACTTTATATATAGTTCATTTAAGTGTATAAGACTTAAACATCCAGACTAGTTAACCAGTCTGTAAAATAAAACAAAATGTTTTGTCTTTATTAGGTAATAAACATACCAAACAACTCTCTTGTATCATACAAAATGCCTTACTTCTATTACCTCGTACAGGGACTTTCTGTCATTGATAATGGATTCCTCTATATTCAAGCAGAGATAAAGACTGTGTTAGAATAATTGACAAAGGGTTTCCAATTTCGAGTAGTTATTTGTAATAAAACTCCGCATAGAGATTACGTAAATATGTTCTCGCAGAATTAATTGTCATTGCACTGTGACATAAAAAAACAACAACAAAAGTAACAACACTTTAACGGCTCACTTTTTCTTGAAGAGTAGAAACGCTTATGAGCATTTCCTGTAGGGAATATTATTCCAAAAGTGCATTGATTCAAATGCCTATATTTGTTTATCGTTTTGAGTCCCTTTTTCCCGTTTTTCCCGCACATATACATATGTTACCGGGAGCAGGGGCATGTTTGGCAACACAGTCGGACATAACGTCCACACATGGAAAACAAGCGCATAGTGTTTTTACATAAACCTGTTTCTTTTTATTTAAACAATATTCATAATTCTTTTAAATTGAAGCGATCAACAACAAGATATAATGCATATTGTGTAAGTGGAACATAAGCGTTTTTGCAAATTTTGCAAATAAGCACACGATAAAACCATTTGGTTAAATATCACGTTGTATTTTGTTGCATTTGAACCGATGCCCAAACCAAAACAATTTGCATAATTCCTTCAAATGTTTGTCTAAATCCATATTACGTTCATATTTGTTGAATGTTTACTGTCATTTGCACTGAACATGGTGAACTATAGTTTCTGGAGGATATTGCTGCAAACCTCTGCAGGCACACATGTTTTATATATATTGTACCCTCTCATGTCATTAGCCTCCTAATTTATCCCATTTCTTTTATCACGTCAGCTATACTTGTTCTTTGATGAGTACGTACTTTAGCTTTTGCACTACTTTTCTAATTGCACGAACTGTTTTAGTACCATTCATCACTGATGTTACTTCCAAATGAAACTTAAATGATCAAGCTTTACGAGTTGAATTCTGTAAAACATATGTCGTAGTATTTGATGTTTAATGTCTCTACTCTTTCCACAGGCATGTGTGATCAATCAACAATCCACTGAATAAAACATTAATGACTATGTGGAACTTAGGCTTACGTTTTCGCAGAACACCTAATTGTCATATTTTAAAAATGCACTGCATCTTACCATTTTTGTGGACTGATAGTCGACACCGGATGTAAATGAAGCTTATGTTGCATAAAATGCGCAAACAATCTAACGACCAACTGAACAAAACAAGTTAACGACACAATGAATACCGTTTATTGACAGAGAACAGCAAATATTGTATTTCTAAGAACGCTTGTGTTAAAGCAATTTCATAGTTTAATAGTTCTGGCAGTAATATTAAGCACGCCTAATAACACAGTACCATATTACATTCAAAAAAATCATTAATATTGTTTAAAGAATAACGAAAACAGTTTTAAAAGGTTGAGTTTAGATTTTACTCAGCAAGCATACAACGTTATTTCAACGTTCTTCCAACATTGATGATAAGTCGCACCGTTGTTAAAGCTGTTCTCAAGGCTGGTTACAAGTGATTTAAGACGAATAAGATGACTGAATTCAAGTGACTTGATATCTTTCATTCCACTTCTCATCGATCAAAACAGGTTTCAAAATAGCTGGTGTTTTAGGCACTATTTTCTAGTGTCTTAATTTTGCCATTATTTTCATTTCATTCATAAAATATCATGTGTGATGGAACTATCGGAAATATTACTTTGAAACTCATTCGATTATCAATAAATTATAATAACACGAGATCGTTTAATTTACTCCAATTGAGTATTAAAGTTAGTAGACTAATCTATACCATGTTTTAGTCCGTAAAAATACAATGCAAAAAGAGCTGCAGTGCCCTCGTTGGTGTATATAATGTAGGGGATCAATACAATTCATTAAAAACTGAAAAACGATTCTTTTGAATTGTTCAGTGTAATTTAAAAGGATCCCCAACGCTTTATTATCCCAATTATGAATCTAAAACGAGATCCATTAAATAGCATGCAATGTTACAAAATTGAAAACAAATAATTTGCTTTAAACAAGGCATGGAAATAAATTTTTGTCCTGATATGAGAGTAGTACTGTTATAATGTTCGCTTTGAATGTGGGAGAACAGTGTCTACTTTAAATAACAGTCATTGGAATGACGGAGATTAATTCAGATATGTGCTGAACAGATCAGGCAATCACGAGAAAGAACATGTTTGACGACTCCCTCGAATGTTTCACAACATTCACTTAAGGAATGAAATCTAGTGTACAAACAAACATCACAGACAGATAAAACCTACATTGGTTATTGTTAAGCATTTGTGTTTTCAAATCGGGTCATTCTATATATTTTCGCTACTGGGCTTTCGCAATAGCATTGTCATGACCATGATTCATATTTAGTTGTCAGTTGTGTCCTTGTTGTTTCCTTTGGATTATTGAAGGTGTTTGTCAACACAAATCATATCCTGCACTATATAATAGGAATCTTACGTCTAATGTTAATAAAAGTATTGGTGGTATTATTATGACTTTGTTACGGTGCCAGATAATCAATCTTTCTTGTTAGACATTATAACTTTGTTACGGTGAATGATATTCCATCTTTTTTGTTTGTTTATCGTTACTTTGTTACAGTGTCAGACACTCAATGTTTCTTGTTAGCTCATTTTGACTTTGAGACGGTGCAAGACACTCAATCTTTCTTGTGAGGTAACCATGACTTTGTTACAGTGAACGACGCTTGATCATTCTTGCTTTTTAATCAGAACTTTGTTACGGTGAATGACCATCGATTTTTCTTGTTAGGTAATGATGACATTGTTACGGTTACTGACATTCCATCTTTCTTGTAAAGCACTCATTAATTTGTTACGGTGCAAGACATTCGATTGTTCTTATCGGTTTAATTTTAAATTTCTTACGGCGCAACACATTCGATCGCCTTTGTCATTGAATCAGGACTTGGTTACGGTAAAACACACTCGAGCTTTCTTGATAGTTTATCATGACTATTTTACGGTGCAGTACACACGATCATTCTTGTTATTTAGTCATGACCTAGTTATGGTGCAAGACATTTGATCATTATTATTGAATATATACGCGAACTTTTTTGTCTGTGAATCATGACCTTCTTAAATAATCATGACCTAGTTAGAGTGCAAGGTGCATGATCTTGTTATTTAAGTTCGACTTTAATAACGGTACAGGACACTTGATTTTGAATACTGTTTAATCCAGACTTATTATCGGTTCAAGAGACTCGATCTTCTTGTTATTGAATTATTGCATATTTAACAGTGCCATTTAATGAAAGTTTTAAGACTCTTTCAATTTTGATACTAAAATTAAAATTTTAAATGTAATGATATATAATAAAGAAATTACAAAACGACCGTTGTATACATCGCCAGTTTAAGATTTTGATTTTCATCGTTAACACTTCTCAAATATATAAGGGAAACTGGTACTTGCAAAAGTTATCTATACAGGCGCAAAACTCCACTTCGTTGACAAATGTATATAGATTCTGTATTTATATAAACGTGTTTTTCAAAAACTCACAAAAGATCGCATTTGTCATATTCACAGTGTAACGCATAATTGATGAAGTCCTATTATTCTACGTTGTTCCCCGTTAAGAGCAGACAAAATCGAATCGAATAATAATCATACCGGATATTGCTTAACTGATTTCAATATCGCATTCCTTAGCACTCCAGTGGGGTGGGTATTATAGTCAAGCATTTGTTAACATTATGCAACAGCAATGTAATGAAGTGAATATATAAACGCACCTGAACAAACGGAAAAAGACTAAACTCTTATGAACTCGCCTCTCGGTGTATGCATGCCCGTTTTAGTATTCACAATATATATTTTCACTTCGATATCAGGTTTTAATTTACGGAAATATCTTTTTCATTCGAATGCAACAAAAGAATGAAACTTTAAATTGATCGTTTAGAATTCGAATCTCATCGAATACATATGATAGGATTTTACATAATATATAAATTTATTATATGCCTATTAAATTCCATTTTCATATCCAACAGTGAAAATACAGCACGCCGTATTGAAAAATCCGTATCATGATACTGTCGTTTTCTGATTCCGTATTATGCGAGTACCGTGAGTAATCTTGGAACTGCTTTCGCGTTTGCTAAAAATAACGTGACAAAAAAACTGGTAAAACCTGTCAACCTTTAAATATAAGAAATTATCTAACTTTACTCACGCTCCTGAAGCATGTAAATATTCAGGAACATGGTTCTCATGTTCTTCAAAGAACCATGAGGATAAGCACGAAGCAGAGAACCCTTCTATCTAGACAGCTACTTTAGTGAACTAGTGCAATTTCGAAGGTCATAAATTGTTGCATTATCCATGTTTATTAGCATAAATATGGGCAGCTCGCCGATACAAAAAAGAAGGCAAACTCGCATCATCGATAGAAATAGCGTTTGGCTCACGAACTTCCCTCAGTTCTGCATATTACGATCGCCAAAAAATCCCACAAGTATGTACTTTGATAATAATGGCCGCTTAACGTCTACAGGAAATGACGATTAGTGTATACTTGAAAAATGGTACCGTTTATTTTTTTTTTTTTTTTTGTGCTGTGACATTTAATAATTGTTTTCGTATAAGGAATTTATTAATTAAGCTAGAACTAAAAATATTTTGATCAAATTTTGCTCTAAAAAGTGAATTCTGTAACTTCTGACTTCGTTTCGCTGAAGAAGCCTCCCTTGACTTCATTACACAAAACTACGTAACGCATTCAAATTCTTCCGCGATGACAGATGGTAAAATTAAATCAAATTGAAACTGAAAAATAAAAAAAAGAATAATTAAATAGGCAGGTATATAATAAATGGAATATTATGATAAAACGCTTTCCTGGTGACCTGCATCACGTCTCGTTCGGTGTGTAATCATGTATCCGTCTCGACCTGCGGGCACGCTGGATACGTATTTACACACTGAACTCGACGTGATACAGGTCACTAGAAAAGCGTCCTATCATAATATCCCCTATATAATGCTGAAGAGTTCTGGCTTTTTTAGACGGACATGAATACTTTTCTCTCAGCATTATTTCCCAAATATGAACAATGCTACACTATCAAGCAACGCAGATGACCGAAAAGCCCTATTAAGATATATCCAGTAGCTCAAACGAGGAGAGTCGGATAAGCTTATGTTTTGACATTTGTTCCATACTTGTAACAACTTAAACATTTTAGTACGTATCAAACATCTATGCAACACCTACCATTACTTTTGTCTCATTGCACAGCTTCTGAGCTACAACAAATAGTTTTTACTGTAGGTAGTGATA